>NC_136494.1:62539238-62554238 GCF_053919585.1 Euprymna scolopes | reverse complement strand
ATATTGATTCAATAAAAATATAAAATAATATATATATATATATACGGAGAATCAAGTTGGCACAAAGATTCTTGTAAGATCACTAAAGTTAGGCAACAGTGAGATTGGACAGTATTGAATGGATGACCATTTTGGAATAAGAGGCGTTGTATGTAAGAGTAAGGCATGACCTCTCTGCAAGAACTACACATTCCTAACGTTGTTATTTCCCTTCACGTTGTTATGCATGCAACTGGAGACCGTTCGTAAAATTAATATTATAAGAAACAAGAAAACTCCGCCTCTGGGAGGATCAGGTTCAGTTTGCCTAGGCTAAATGCTACTGGTATATATATATATATATATATATATATATATATATATATATATATATATATATATATATATATATATATATATATATATAGTAATTTATAAAATATATATGTGTGTGTGTGTATGAGTTTTTCTCGCTCTAAAGTTTATATTAAAACCTACATTTTTTCAGTTTTAAAATTATAAAATAATTTTTTAAAAATATATTCAGTCATGGATATGCGGGCGACTTTATAAGGGTAAATCAATTTGCATATGTCATGAAAAACGAGCGTCCATTAGTTGGTTATTCATTTTTATCGTTTTTTTTTTTATTCAACAATTACGCTTAATTATATTTATTCCTATTTCCAATATTGTGTTAATTTTGTAGAATTGAGAATAAAAATATTGTAGAACACAGACCTATATAAATTGGACCTTACCTATGTGTGGGAAACTCCTCTAACTAGGTTATCTCTGCATATTAATTCTGTAGACTTAAAACTTTATATATAGGGTATTTGAATCACGGGACCACTTTCGATTTGAGTTTTAGCCTATAGAATTAGCGGATAAAGAGGTCCAATTGAACAAAATTGTATGCTTTTTCGTGGAGTAAATCGATCAACTTCTTAGCATGCGTACATATACATTTTATGCTTAAACTAGCTTCATTAAAGGCCTATTTAATCCATTTGGTTATAGTGCAGACAATAATGCCGAAAGCTGAGACGCAGCATGTTCACCAAGACTGAATCGCTGAAAGTTTTCATTTCGATTCCAGCAAATAGAATTTAAGTCCTTTTGTTTTTGAAATTATTACTAACGCTAATTAAAGATTATTAATGCGTACGATAATTAAAGATAATTGGTGTATAATAATAAATGCGAATCATGCAGGAATTACAATATCATATTTAAGCATATTTTACGACCTGGCAACATTAGTCGGCCTACTAATATATATATATATATATATATATATATATATATATATATATATATATATATATATATAAGAGTTTTAAAGCAAAACGCGATAAACGTTATTTTAAAAATTGCGAAAGCATCAATACAAAACATGATAAACGCTAAACCCGCTACTAAATCGTAAAACATGTTTTACATCATATAATATAAGTATTATTTCTGTTTTGTTTGCAATTAAGTGCACATTTAGTACATCCGTTTGGTTAGTGTTTAATGCGCCAATTTAAACACATTAAAATTATCGCGTTTTGCACTTAAACTGTTGATAATATATATACATATAAATGAATATACATATTTATATATATATATATATATATATATATATATGTGTGTGTGTGTGTGTGTGTGGGTGTGCATTTCCCGGTCGGAAAATACGTTTAAATATGATATTTTAATTCATGCAGATTACGTATTTATTATTACATGCGCTCTATTGATTATTATATTGTTTCCAATGGCAATAATATCAAATGTGAAGAATATAACTTGGATGCTACTAGATAGAGTCGGAACGAAAACATTAAGCACTCCAACTTTACTCGTTAACGTTTGGGCTATTTACAGATTTATAAGCAAACGATAAAAATAAGTTACTTTAAGCCAATCATGTATATTTAAGCATGCTCAAAATTAACAGGTTTAGTTGACTTAATCCTGTCAAGCTCAATTTCTTTCACGTTTTAACTATTAACATATATTTTAGTGGCTAAACAAATACTCGAAATTATTCTACACGTCCAAATGCCCTATACACCTAGTTTTAAGTTAGTATAGAAAAAGTTAGGATGGGAGCTTGGTAGAGATTGGTTTACGCACACGCAGACAAGATCATTTTCATATATATATATATATATATATATATATATATATATATATATATATATATATATATATATATATATATATATATATATGAGCTATTGATAAATAGATATGCTAGGTTACAATATGCAGAACTAAAATTGAGTGTAACTTTTTAATGAAACCAATCATCCAATACGACACCAAATTAAATAATTAATTAATTAATTAACTTCCTATTTCTCAAATAATATGACAATTAGTTAATATTCATAAAGTTTTCGCATATCGACGATCAAGTATATTAAGAATTCGTTTTAATAATTTTTACAAAGAGAAAATTGGCTAAAACGCAACTTTATAGGTGTATAAAGTGACACGCGTATGTAGCAGATGCATGTTATTTTCTAGTATAACTGTAGTTTATGTTCGTCATTTTGACTTATATTTGGTAATATCTCCTTAAGCTCTTTTATGTTGTATGTGTAACGAAATTTTTAAATCCATGGTTGAGTCCAAAATTATTTTATGTAAAAGTGTTGGATACATAAATGTTATATTTTGTTGCGCAGGTTCAGTTTTGTTTAACTGCTTTCAGTCACTTTCTTCAGTTGACCACAATGATTTCACATTGAAACAACGCTACTTTCACCCGTCCCTCTTTGAAAAATTCCTCTAGTTGCTTGATATTTTGATAATTCTGCTTATGTACTTTAATATTCAGAGTATTTTACAAATTCTGAATTGGTCAAATGAAAGTACAAATACCATTATTTTCAAACCATTCCTTTTTAAGTTTGGAGATATGTTTGATATTCTTGTTGTGTTGAAGCACACAATTCTGATCTTTCCTAAATAAATTGCAGATTGCTGAAAGTCTCTTCCCTATAATCTCTCTGAACATTTTATCATTCATTCTTCCATAGATAACTGCCAACTTCTTTGATAAAACTTATTCCCATATCATAATGAAATCATCACTAAATAAACATGTTTGCGTTTCAGTAAATACATTTTGCTTGGCGGTCCTGAATAACACCATGTAAGATATGAAGTTATGAATATGATATTCTTACTTTCATTAACGTCAGTGCCTTCCAGATTAGTTCATATTCTAGATCGAGTAATGAAAGAGTGTTTTTACATTTCTCCTAGTCCACCTTGTAGTACTTTCATTATTTTTTTTAAGTATTCCAGTTTCTTAGAAAGTTTGGTGTGCTCTCGTCATATTTCTCTTACTTCCTGATGATATTTAATATTATACTTACTCTACTTAGTGCTAGATCCTTGCTAATTTTCCGTGCCCTTATTCTAATTCTATCTCGTATAATCCGGATAATTATTCGGTTTTTGACATTTTTAATCCTTGAATTGCAGAATGAACATCAAAGAATTAGAAGATTTGTAGCACTATTTTGTAAACTATTATGCGTGTCACTGATTGCTCAGAGATAACATTTGAATACTATCGAATATCTCACTATATAACTTATGTTAAAATACAAAATTTCGACTGGGAGTTTTTAAAAGAAACGTCTTGTACACACTACTATTACATAAGGTAAATTTCGGGTTTGATAAAAATTGAATCAACCAGGGATTTTAATTTTATACTTAACTAAAACAACTTTCCGAGATATTACTTAACAAATATCAGGCAAATTGAGGAAAAAAACTAAATTATAACCGGAAATAAGATGTATAAAATACTTTTGCGAATCACTTTATATATATATATATATATATATATATATATATATATATATATATATATATATCGATAGATAGATACGTAGGTAAAATTCTCTGTGGATTTTCCTGCCTGGTTCACTAATAACCAAATTAATGCCTAAACAAGAATTAAAACCCGTACATAGCTTGTGGCACCATTTTCTAGAATAGTTGTGAGACGACAACTAATATATTTGTTGGTTTTATCAATATTGATGACTGCTAGTTAGTAAGAAATGTACGTCTATGCATGACTTTCATCTCCCTAAAAATGTGATTTATACATATACTCACATGGGTACTCGGCATTGCCCGAATTGACATGAAGTTCCGTTTGAATAATTCTTAAGATATTAATCATTTTAATTTTTGGCAAAAATTCCAAAAATAAAAGAACGGATAAAACAGGTAAATGTAATCGTCCATAAAAAGAAGTACGTGATACCCTATTTCGGCAGAAATGATGCAAAGAGAAGAAACTATTCTCTGGCTATTGAGCACTTTTTGTTGTTTGTGCATCAAAAAGAACCCACGCAATAAATAAATAAATAAATAAATAAAAATAAATCAAAACAACTTTTGTTTCAATAAAAATAGCAGCGAGTGCTCGAACGACAGAAAAATAAATAGCCAAACGCGTGCGTAATATGCGTTTTTTTATTTTGTAAATGCACTTTTTACTGGCTTTAGGGGATCGTATATGGCAATAAGAACAAAATTTGAGCATACCTGTTATTCTTAGGATAGAGGAATTTTTGATGTCTATGTATCATTTGCCATCTTGAGCAGAATAATATTTTACCTACCCTAGGACGGGTATTATATATATGAGATAAGTGTACGCTCCCTAGGACAGGAAATTTACAGTACGTATATGGACAATTTTTCCTTGCCTAGGGAAACAAACGTACGACACATTTAAATAATTTACATAAGTTTCTGTTATGCTACCTTTTCTGTATGCCACAGGTAAGAGTGTGTTTTTACATCAGAGTGCTATAGTGAAGTTGCACCCTATTTCTAATATAAATGTCACATTACTCGAATATATTACATGAGTTTCGGTTTTGATAACTTATGCACGTCACAGGTAAGATGTTGTTTATTTTTCATACGGGTACTATGCTGTACAAGTAACTTATATTCTGGACAGGATACTGCACAAGTACCTTTTTCTAATTTTAAATTGAAAGAACTCGATACTTGTAAGAAAATGTCTGTTGTGCTGAATATTCTGTGTGTCTAGAGTAAAAATGTGTTTGCTTTTTCATCTCGATGCAATATGAAGAAGCACCTTATTTCTCATTTAAAAGTCAAACTACCCGAATATATAATTTGATTTTCGGTGTTAATTATTTTATGCGTGTAACAGGTAGGATTTTCTATGGTTTTTTTTCATATGAGTATAATACTGCACAAATACCTTATTTCTTGGGCAGGATAATGTACAAGTACGTCATTTCTAAGATGTAGATGAAACTGCTCGATAATTATACATAATTTTCTGTTGTGCTAACTTTTCCGTATGTCAGAGGTGAGACTTTGTTTGTTTTTATATCAGAGTTCTATAGAAGAGAAGCACCTTTATTCTCCTATAATGTCATACTACGCGAATATATTACATGATTTTCCTTTTTCTCATATTGACACTATACTGTACAAGTACCTTATTTTTGGGGGTAGGATACTATACCTTATATCTTATGTAGGATAGTGTACCTCATTTCTTGGGTAGGATACTGTACAAGTACCTTTTTCCTAATGAAAAAAATGAAAGAATCGATACTTTTATTAAATTTTCTGTTCCTCAGGGGAAATAATTTTTTTTTTATCTGGTGCTATTGTGAAGAAGCACATTATTTTTCATATGTAAGTCACACTATTATTAAAATTCATAATGATCGGTTAATTAGTTTAGGAGTGAATCCAATATATACAAATATATAATCATATACGCGAAATTAAAATTCACAATGATCGGTTACTTAGTTTATGAGTAAATTCAATACATACAAATATATAAATGTATACACATCTTAAAATTAATAATGATCATTTAGTTAAGGAGTGAATCCAATACGTGCAGATATATAATCATATACACATAATTAAAATTCATGAAAATCGTTAATTAGCTTTGGAGGGAATCCAAAACATACAAATATATAAACATATACACATTCTTAAAGTAAATCATGGGCGGTTAATTAGTTTAGGAGTGAATCCATAATAGAAATATATAATAAATAATTATCGATTTATTAGTTTAGGAGTGAACCCAATACATAGAACTATATACACATATACACCTAATTAAAATTAATAATGATCAGTTAATTAGTTTAAGAGTAAATCCATAATAGAAATATATAATCATATATACATAATTATAATTAATAATTATCGGTTAATTAGTTTAGGAGTGAATTCAATACATATAAATATATAATCATACACACATAATAAAAATTCATAATGATCAGTTTATTAGTTTAGAAGTGAATTCAATACATAGAAATATATAAACCTATACACATGCATAACACATACATAAAATTCATAATGATCGGTTAATTAGTTTAGGAGTGAATTATTACTTGATCTATTACGTAATTATTGGAATGTAATCATTAAGCAGATATATAATATATCCTATACTTTAATACTCACACACACACACCCACACACACACACACACACACACACACACACACACACACACACATATATATATATATATATATATATATATATATATATATATATATATATATATATACATATTAGTGTTGTGACGATTAATCAGATTAGGGATTTGGAAAAATCGGAGCATTTTGGGTATCGGAATCGGTATCGGAATAGGAATAATGTGAGCCTATTTTTTGATGCCCAAACCGATTCCTTAAATAATCTTTAATTATTTGATTTTGTTTAAGAAACACCTTCCACTGCTAGTAGTAATAATAAAATAATAAATATTTATTGATTTAAACTTTCAGTAAGACTAAAATATATAGACCACCCCCTCACAAGTGTTTTTTACGTTTGAGAAAATATAGGGTTATTTAATATGTGTATTTGCAGTAATCGGGACAAAGTAACACTTTTATTGTTAAATATTTAGAGATTTATAAAGAATAGGAATCAGTAATTGTATCAGAATCGGGAGTTTAGTATGGTATCGGTAATTGTATCGGAATCGGGAAAAATATTGGAATCATCCCATCACTAATATATATATATATATATATATATATATATATATATATATATATATATATATAAGTGTGTGTGTGTGTGAGTATATGGAGTGTCTGTGTGCTTCTGTGTGTGTTTAGTTTGCATTAAGGCAGTAATTTTGGATTTAAGCAAACATTGTCCAAAATAATAGAAATTAAGCACTTAATTATAGATTTTATATTTGTTTGATTTTTCTTAGTATTATCGCGTTAAATTAAGAACATATTATGTTTCATATATATATATATATATATATATATATATATATATATATATATATATAGTAATTTATAAAATATATATGGCGATTAAGCTACACTGAATATTCGTAGAAGAGAAGTAGCAAATAACTGTGTTCACAAAATAAAACTTACTCTAGGATAGCGATACAAAATAGCTTTAAAACTAACAAAAACAATAGAAAAAACAAATAAATAAATTAAATAAACATGAATATACATAAACGATCACATATATATATATGTATGTATGCATATATATGTATATATATGCACATATGTATGTACACATATGTATATTTATACATAAAAAAAGTAAAATGTCTGCCTTAAACCACTAACCTAGTTCTAAAACAGATCCTTTGTTCGATAAAATGCATGCCCATTGGCTGATAGGAAGGGGCGCGGTGGATACTAGAAAGCTGATTGGCTAACTAAAATCCTTAACAAAAGAGGGCCATATAAAAACGAGAAACAACCACAGAATTCGCGCATAAGCCTGACGGATCCTACAGTGATGAAACGCTGAATATTCAGTGTAGCTTAATCGCCATATATATTTAATAAACTACTAACTAGCTGTACCTACGTATTGAACACTTTTGAAGTAAATACTTAAAGTTTACGCATAAATATATACTTTCGTATATTAATTTTATATAAGTAAATGAAGTAGTTATATATATATATATATATATATATATATATATATATATATATATGTATGTATGTATGTAAGTATGTATGTATAAATGTTTATGCGAATAGTGTCATGTCCAAACAATATAATGACAGAATTATATATATTACTAAAGGAAACTGAAACAAATATGAGAAAAACAAGGGTTTGTTGCCTCAACTTTACCACATATGTGTGCATGTAAGTGTATGTGTGTGAGTACAACCCATCCGTAATAAATGACTTTCGTTGCTAAGTGAATTTAAGCTGTTAATATGCTTTCGCATAAACAGACCGAGGCAGACACAGAAAAATAAAACATTAACTAAACTCCTATTCTATACCTAGAGATGTACATTTTTTTCTCCACAATCGATAAATTGCTTCTACAGATGAAACATCACAGCTCTGCAAAAGGATATCTTCTAAGAACGGGAAGATGCTTTACTTCAGTGGATGAATAACCGTAGAAGTGTGCACGTTCTAACCAGTCATATACTTATCCGAACTTGAAGATGTACTTAGTACGCACTTTAACGTAATCTTGAAAACCAGGCATGTTATGACAAAACAACACCATTTCCTTGTCTCAGAATATTTTAATAAAAGAAAAACTATACACAACTATAAAACATAATTTGGTGATATAGAAGGCTGTTTAAATGCAATACATTTCTACCATTTGCTAAGTTTTTTTAATATTAACTTTTAGCGAATTTTGCATTCGAAATATTCTTATGTATATATATATATATATATATGCAGATAGATAAACAATTGTATAATTTATTAGCTGTAAACTCACTGATACTATTGTATTTATTAAAGAGTGTTCAATAAATAAATAGAGCGTTTAATCATTTGTTTATTTGTATCACCAAAGACAACAGGTATGCATTCATGTAGTTAATAGTGTTTGTATGAATTAAAATATTACACACACACACACACACACACACACACACACACACACACACACATATATATATATATATAGAGAGAGAGATAGAGAGAGAGACAGAGAGAGAGACAGAGAGAGAGCGAGAGAGAGTATGTTGATATGTTTATTGTAATTTAGCTAGCCAGAGCTTTCCGCATTTTAGCTCCGAAGGCTATTACCTATAAGGGTGAAACAAGGAAGCCTCTGTTTCGTTTATTTTCATTGATATAGTTCCCCAACTTACTATCTAGCTCTACTTACGTATTAAGCACCGTTTATATACGTACATAAAATTAATGCAAAAGTATTATATGGCTTTGCAATATTGTATGTAGATGTAAATATACATACATACATATATATATGCATATATATACATATATATACATATATATACATATATACATATACATACACACATATATACATATATATACATATATATACATGTATAAATACATATAGATATACATACATATATATACATATATAAATACATATATATACATATACATATATATACATATATATACATATATATATACCTATATATATACATATATATATACATATATATACACACACATATATATATATATATATATATATATATATATATATATATATATATACTTACAAATTTTTATTTCAGAAAGCAATAAGTCCATTCCTGGTGATTACAAAAAACATCTATATAATATACATACAAAATTCGTCCCAAATTAAGCCCCCTCCTTAAATCTTGAGCTTCATATATCCTGATACGCCCATTATAAAGAATTTATCCACATTATTACAACCTATTTAATAATTAGGTCTGACAACAGCATATTCTTTTCATTGTTTTTACTCTCGAATATATATCTGACACAGACACAGTTTTTCAACTGAAAAACACATCAATCTATATAAAATCATATAAGATATCAACGGATACACACTCGTGAGTCAAAACTATGAAAAGAATATGCTGTTTTCCTAGCCTTATTAATAATATATATGTCGGTACAGTATATATGATAAATCAATTCATCTTGAACCGGCCATTTTTCATCAGGCGCTTTTGATAGCATGATCGCCATCAGTAGTTTTTTTAGTTTCTAACTTTTGGCAATGAGGATTGGTTCTTTGTATTATTTAGATTCATCGGACTACAGTTCCCGAATGTGATTTTTACAACGTTTCGGTGGATTACTCTCCGACTTTCTTCAAATTCATTTTGTCAAACTCGGGAATGTTTCTGTCAAACTCGAGAATTTGCACGGAATTTCCAACGTAACCCTTTATTTACTTCATGGTGGTAGCATGCTCTTATTCCGGCAGCCATGACTGGATAGGGGTCCTTAGGAATTCGCAATAGTATTTTTCGATCGCCTTCAAGGACGTTCATCTATTTAACGTACACAGTTCTTAGTCATGATTTTTTTTCTGTAGAGGACGTGACTTTCAAAACACTAAGGTAGCTACTATTAAAATAAATAACAGCGTTTCCAAGCTGTAAATATTGCCAAGAAAAAAATTAAAAACATCTAATATATATTAATGCGCTTGTGCGTAGTGCTTATTTTATTATTTAGTTACTTTTTCGGGGAAATTCTTATAAAATAAAAATATTAAAAGTGGAATTTTAAATATTATAGCAACAAATAAATTCACGTATTATAACTCATTTTTTATTCATGTAAGGGAATATGTGTGCTTCTCTTGCAATATCTCAGCAATATTTATTAGACATTTATTTTTAAAAATTCATATAATTTCAATTAAAACTTAATAATAAGTGGGTCTTATATATAGTGCTGGCCACACGCACAACCTTCCCAAAATGTACATAGTGCATCTAGCCTTCTCAAATGGTCACCCATCAGGTACTGGCGGGGCTCAACTTTGCTTAACTTCGATGATCTTAAGAGAAGCTGTGTCAACGTGATTCTGCCTTACAGATTTATCATCACCATGCATAAATTATACAAAATTAATATTTTATAACAACTTTAACTCATTATATACTAACATATATATGTGTGTGCGTGTCTATAGATGTGTAATTTATGAAGAATTAGTGTGTTTGTGTGTGTGCGAGCGTGTTTGTGTTTGTGTGTTTATTGTCAATTTTCCTGCACGCAATTTTTTGGCAGGAGAAACTTTCATAAAGAACTGATATTTCCTTGTGTAAAAAAAGATGTCAATGTTTCATTTCTTTTTCACTCAACAGGCAAACATGTTTATTAATTCTTGCCTGTCATGGAAAACATTTCAATATTTCTAAAAACTCATTTCCAGCCTGTACCAACAATTTTAGTTCATCTTTATAATTTAAAGAATCCATTAGACGGACATCATCGGTCATTTTTAAAAAAATGCAATTTAACAAATAACATACTGGAAGTTGTGTCGATATGAGTTAGAGCAAAATTAAACAAAACAAAGATAAATATAAATAAAGCTAGACTTTTAAGCCCGCTATAATGGAAAAGAGTTATAGCCAGTTGAATTAAAATAAGTACTTTATGAAAAAAAGATTGTTCAACATGGTTCAATTTGTGCTCATTTTTGCATTACATACTATTTTTTAAATTTCCCTCAATCCCAACTTTGCATTAAATGAAAAATATAATACTTAATTCTTCGCATTTAATCATCACAAATGTCCGTAGAATATTTCATTTAAATCGACACAATAGTTTCTGAAAAAAAATGTGGAAATACTAATACCATTTAATCCTTATTTTTCCCGATGTTCACATCGGTTAGAAACCATAATAGTTAGTTCTTTGCACCTTATCATAACAAATACCCATACAAATTTTTCGTCAGATTGAATCGGTAATTTCTGAAGATGTTTTATTTTTTTAAAGTTATGTTTACTAATTCATATTTTTTCTTGGACATTGATTAAACAGATGTATAAATCTAATCAAAGACACACTAAGCTATCCCATAGTTCGCCCTCCAGTTTGGTTTTAAAAAAACTTTTATTGTTGTAATTAATGTTTAATATGCGATTATTTCACCAAGTCATCCATCTTTTACGAAGTTACTCTTTACTATTTTTGCCTATTTCAATGTGTATTAACTATCGCTTATATTCTAATTGTCGTGTGTCGCTCTAGCTTCAGACTTTCTCATCTTGTTTATTAGCAGTCGCAGCTAATAAAGAGAAAACGCAATGAGAATATTGGAATAGATAATTAAAAACAAAAGTGACATAAGTACAATAAGTATTTAGGATGCAAAATGGAAACAAGAGAGAGAAAAAAAGAGAAAGAGGAGGGAGTGGTGGAAATGAGGGAGAAAAATAGGAGACAGTGAAAGAGAAAAAGAATTAATAAAGAACGTAAGTGAACAAGAGTAAGGAATGAAAAAACTAGGATGAAGAAAGTGAAAAAGATGGCAGGAAATATGGGCGTATGTTTTGGATACTAACTCTCCTAAAGGGAGTTCCGTTTTGCTTCAGGTACACAGATCTTTTTTATCAATTTTATATATCTCATATCTTCTCTTCATAAACAACCCCCTCATCGATGACGCATTTTTCTTTCTTATCTTTCTGTGGCCTCCTCACCATCTCGCAAGTTTATTTTCTTGTATATAACTTTCTTGGTGCCCTCTCTGTCTCTTTGATCCGTCGCATTCTCTTTGCCTTTTTATGTTTTGTACTGGTTTACGTGTTGGTTTGGTGGTTTAAATCCCGCTTGAAACTGGAGCACTACACACTTGAAACCACCGGACCAACACATAAATTCTCGTCTCTTCGCCATAACACCAAAATGAAGAAAAAGAAAAAGAAATTCACGAACTGGACTTTCGAACCTGATGAGACTATGTATTAGCGAAATATAGGACTTACAAAAACAAAAGCAATAAACAAAAATGATTTTATCATTATATTCGACACTTCAAAGTTTTCAAAAATTTCTCAATTAAATTTTACTTTAAAAAAGTGTATTTAAAAAGCGTGTGCCCATCTTTTACTTTAATATATATATGTATATATATATATGTATGTATATATATATATATATATATATATATATATATATATATATATGTGTGTGTGTGTGTGTGTGTGTGTGTTCGAGCAGAAATGTTAGACCTAAGTGGATCGTATATTATGGGCAATAATAATAAGCCATGATCCTTTTATTCCACCTTGTGTAAGCTTTCTGATGTTATTCGCAAGTCTTATTAGCAAAAGGTGCATTTAAATAACACCATCATCTTTTGTTTGGTTATCTGATTTTCACAATATATTATTACTTATTGTATTGATCTATTATTTCTATAAATATGTACCACATTTTATTCCCGATGAAATGTTCCAAGTGCCATGCTATACTATCTTGAATTCATTCTTATTATCTAAACTTATATGCTTCCAATGCAAATACATGTGAAAGTAAATTGTCGAGGCAATCGATCTCATTCGTTTCCCATGAAAAAAAATGCTATATTATGTTTCCATTACATACTCATTATCTGGGGAAATCAAAATAATCAGCAAAAATATTTCCATATAAGTGAAGAAACAAAACAAATAGTTTAAAGTAATTTATTTTAATTTAAAAAAAAATGTTATCATTGAATTTTCGTTATATATATTATTCGTTAATTGGAATTCGTTTTTTGAGATGAGCATTATATATATTAGTTTATTATAAAAATAAACTAATATATATAATGCTCATCTCAGAAAACAAATTCCAATTAAGGAATAATATATATACCAATCGGTACGGACCCGACTATGGAAGATCAGATAATAAATGAACGTGGATTTATAAGATCAGAGAATCTAACCTTGATCGCCCTTCGGGGCCCGTGGCGCAGTTGATAGAGACGTTGAATCTCTACAGTTCCAGATGAACATTGTCTGAAGATAGCGGTTTCAATCCCACCCAAACCGTGCCAGAGGGTTACTTGGCCAAAATGTGGTGAGACGACAACAACTACGGATGGCAGTGATGGCTGAGAATGCAGTTAGGAGATTCGAAGTTCCTATCCGTCGCGGGTACCACCTGATGAAGGCCAGAGGAATAGTTGGCTGAAACGTTGTGAATAAACAAACCAATAAAAGATAAAATAAACAACAACTAATAAAGATGAAAATAAGAGTCCGAAATAAAAAATAAACTAATATGCATTTTTGTTAGTTTGCATTTCTTACTAAACCATTTACAAAACGATGTTACGTTATATCAAAGCTGGAAGTAAAAATCTTCCTGAAACAATTGTAGTTTAATAAAATGTAACGCTTATGTTATCACTAGAGCTATGACAAGAGAACATTTTTTCATTGTTTTAACTCTCGAGTATATATACGACACAGATATGTGTGTATGTGTGCGGGGGTGCTTGTGTATGTTTGATTGTGTTTGCCTTTGATTGTGTGTGCATGTGTGTAGATATTTATACCGATAAAGCAAGGAAGATAGAGAGATTTTACGTAGTAAATGCACGAAAATTCTTCCTATACATTTTATTATGTTATAAAATGAAAACCTAAATTTTTAGATTTCGAATTTTTTATGGTTTTTAAATTGTAAGGTTAAATCAAAACGGCTACATTACGAACAAAATATCTACATATGACTTCTTGTGTTATTCAATGTTTTCTTTTCCTTGTCGTATATATATGAATATAACTTTTCAAAAACTTTTCCCGTTTAAATAAAAACATTTTTTTTTAAATAATATAATAATGTTTTACTTTTCTCCGAAAATGAAAGACGCATAGTCAATTTTTTCTATAAAGCCTTTTTTTTTCAAATGTATCACTTTAATAGGTCTCTTCTTAATTTTCTTCGTGATAGGAGGACACTTAAGGCTATTAGCTATCAGCAATGCAAGGAACTCGTACCCTATTATCATAAAAAGGGCAGATAATATTATATATATATATGCATATATATATGCATATATATATATAAATATATATATATATATATATATATATATATATATATATATATATATATATATATATATTCGTGACAATATAATTTAGGGATACAACAGTTAATGAATGATTTTACGTAGACTTTGATTCTTAAGTTTCTCCGATCAATGAAATTCAGAGT
>NC_136494.1:62264238-62534238 GCF_053919585.1 Euprymna scolopes | reverse complement strand
GAAGTCATCCCCTCTTTTCGAATGCCTAACCTTAATTTAAACCTACCTCACATCCGGTTTGGCGATGTTCGTAACATCAAAGACGTCACGTTTTTCTCCATTCTTTTCCTCCTTCGCAGTACGGGTTCGAGCCTGCCTTCCCCTTTTTTTTTGCTCAACATACTCCTCCGAACACCCGAGCAATGCCGGGCACCCAAGCTAATATATATATATATATATATATATATATATATATATATATATATATATATATATATATATATATATATATATTTATATATATATAGTAAATAAATGACAGAAACTATATTCCAAAATTTATGGTGTTTACCACCTTATAATTTATTCCTTTAATTCAGTTGACATTTACAATTCTTGGCAGTATCTGTTTCGTAGCGCAAAATCAATCACTTAATCATTATATCAATCAGTAAATCTATTATGTCTTTAACTCATCAGAAGAAATAGCGACAATCAATCCGTCAAAAGAAAATAAAGTGTGATTTGACATGGGTAAATTCCGAAAATTATGTTCCAGTTTTCGGCTTTTAATCATGTCAAATCACACATTTTTACATTCACACACACACCCACACATACACACACACACACACATATATATATATATACTAATATATATATATATACACGTACATACATTTATATATATACATATGCATTCACATATGTATATACATATTGTGTATATACATATATATTAGTATATACACATTTATATATTAATACATACATACATTCATATATATATATATATATATACATCCATGAATACACATTTACATAAATACATGTATATATTCTTCATATATATATATACACACATTAACATATATATATATATATCAATGCATTTATATACATATATATTTATATATATATATATATATATATTCATGTATATATATACATTCCTATATATATATATATATACACTCATATATATATACATATACCTTTATATATGCATTCGTGTATAAATACATTTATATATATATATATATATATAGACTCATATATATGCATTCATATATATATATACATTTATATATGTGTGTGTTTGCAGGGAAGCACTTCAGCGGCAATGTGTTTCCCAGACTGGAATTTCATGTTGAAATATTCTGTTCGTGAAAATATGACGGAGGCTAAGCAAGCCGACTATAAAAAGAACATTGTTTCTTTGTGGTAGTAGGAAAAAGAAGTTTATTCTGTGAATCTTTAACGATGTTTAACATTATATTGTTGCTCAGTCGAGTTTTATTCATCGCGGTACCAACAGTGTAATGCGTAGGGCTATGGCAACAGCATATTTTTTTCATTGTTTTGACTCTCGAATATATATATTCGACACAGAGACAATTAATCAACCGAGAACCTCATCACTCTACATAAAAATATATAAGCTATTAATGGATACATAACTGAGAATCAAAACTAGGAAAAGAATATGCTATTGTCATGGCCCTAGTAATGATCTGACAGAGAGTATTTCCTTTAAGCAGAAGGTCTATAAACTATAGAAGAGATAAATGCACACAAAATGTTGATTTTTGTTTTAAATGACCCATATTTCAAGCAAAAGTACGCTGAGTAAACTTGTGGATGTATTGATAATCTTATTTTTTTATATTTCTTAATTTATTTTTGTATTGTAAGTGTTTAGATGCGGGGAAAATGTGTTAAACATATTATTGTTCCTATTAATATCGTTATTCTTTAATTCTGTAAAAATTCATTATACATTTCCAGATATGTTCTTCAATCGCCTCGCAGGTGTGTTTCTACAACACCCTATAAGCATTTTGATTTCAGCGGCGTGAATGGTTCCCTTTGTCTTAAATCATATTTTAATGCTAACAATGGTAGGACGTGTTGATGGCCCTGTTAGAAACACGTTTCCAAACTATAACCTACTACATTCTCTCAATTTAAGTAGCATTTCGTTTCCGAAAGATTAGTCATATTCCAGACATAAGTTAAACTCAGCTGAACAAGGAACAAACAACTACAGACACTTTTGAAATTTAAAATGAGTACACATTTATGGGTCACGTATTATATAGTTCAAAGATTCGATGCTTATAGTTAAATGCTTCGTGTCTACTTCGTCATCCCTTTTCTATTTTTCCTTTGTTATACGTAACTATATATTTCATCGTTCTTAATAAGATTTGAATATGAAATTGTATATAAAACTATAAGGATCCCAGTCTTCATTTTTTACGAAGAATATTTTCCACCACTTCGAATCATAAAACTAAAGTATAAGACTACTGAGAGTTATGTCTAGATAATTAATTATACTTGGTATCAAAATCCATTACATTATTTTCATTTTCAAATATATCTAAAACGTAACGAGTAAAACTTGGTGGTCGGGTTGTTCAAGAATGAAGCCAATTTTTTTTTATCCCTTTCAAGCTCTGTGGCTAAATTTTTGATGGATACTCCTTCTGCGAGTCTAGCAACTATCCTTTGCTTTTGGATAACCTTTAATTGCCTGATTTCTTGACATTTCAAAGATCAGCAATAAAGCGATGTACAGTGTAATTTCTTTGATAATAAATAAAATCCCATAACTTCATAGATAAAACATGAATTTGACTACAATTTGGGGAAATAACAAACCTCAAATCAGCCCTAAGCTGGTACAATTTTCATATTTTTGTGACGTATATTTAGTGAAATATTGCTATTTTACTTATCTGAAATAAAGCGATTGACACAGTTTATATTTCTGTTTAGCTTATTCGTTAATAATTATTTTATACTTTTTATCAGGTGGGATAGAATCGATAAACGATGAATTTGTGTCTTTCTATCAAATAGCAAAGAATAATAATTTTCAAGTATTACTGGCTAGTTAGAAATAAAGATCGATTTATTCGACCGAGTGCTCTTTTAGCCTGACTTTGAACATCTGTCAAGATTTCTTTCTTTGTTAGAAAGGAAAAAATGATGGTATTTTTAGTCCAAATTGAAAAAAATTCATTGAAAAAGGATATTAGTCAAGTTGTTTGGTTGTTCGTTAGTCTGATATTTCGTAATTCTTCTGATTTTCCTACTGCAATTTTTTAGTGAATATCATAAAAACAAAATATTCAACAAACAAGCGGGTTTAAATACACGCTATGTCTAATAATTGTAATCTGTTACAGATAGCTAAAATTTCATTCATTTTGTCTTGATAAATGTCAGCTAAAAAAGTATAACTCGTAAAATGCTTGCAATACGTTTAAATTGTACAGAAAATCTCTCGTTTGTTCAGTTGGATGACTGAAATTTAACTCTTTCAAAAAATTGGGAAGTAATCTTAACATTTTCATGAATATCTCTCTACAAATTGCAGAAGACATTTGGAAACATTAACAACACATCTTAAACCGAATTCATTAGTTCTCTTCAAAACTTATGAAAAGCAGTGATTAAGGTTTCTTTAAATTACTTAATACTGATCGATTTCTAAATTTAAACGCATTCCTCAGCTCTGTTATATCTAACTGCGGAATATTACTATTAAATGACTAATAAACATAGAAACATAACTGAACGACAACAAAATATCAACATTTTTCAGAGTATCTATATATTGATACGATAGCGTGTGTGTTATCTTTTGTGTCACGCTTAAATCCGGGTCGTGTTATTGTTATGTACTTCCATTTCTTACCATAAATAATTTTACCATAAGTTTTGGTTTCGGTTTCGATTATAGCTGATGACACTTTAGTCATCTTTTTTCTTTTCATAATTAATTTTATAAAAGAATTCTTCATAAATTTAGGTTTCGGTTTAAGATATGGCTGAAGGAACTCAAGTTATATATATATATATATATATATATATATATATATATATATATATATATATATGTGTGTGTGTGTGTGTGTGTGTTTCATTAGTTTTTATTGCAGTTTCGATTCAAGATAATGCACCCAAGTCATATGGATATATATATATATATATTGTTTTGAAAATCGTAACTATATAATAGAGTGTAGTGACATATACAGTTTGCTTTTCGAGAGTGTTAAAAACTTGCTCCAATATGTAAAAGTAAGTTTAGAAAAGATTTTATTATTTTTCAGAGCCATTCTCTGTTGCCGCTGAAAAGTTGAAAAGTTGACTGAAAATGCATATATTAAAAAATACAAGAATATTTATTACTCAGTTATTCCATAAGAATTGCATTTTACAAGTAGATAATTGCACTGTGGGACAAAAGAACATAGAGTTAAGCATTCCAGTCCCTCTTTGTGCTGTATTTAGCCATTTGCTTTCGTGATTCGATCTTAGCACGAATGTATCCATCCCGGCGAAGTTCTCCACACACTGTCGCTGATGCTTCAGTGACAATTTTTATATGTTTCTCGACTGCTAGTGTATGGCAGGGAAACTTATCCAATTCAAAACTTATTCGGCTCTGCTTCTGATGCCTTCCTCAATTTCATGATCTGTGAAAATTCTTGTTAGTGAAAGTTCACATCTAGGAATTTCAATCCAGTCAACCATTTCATATTAGTCCTCAGCATTGAAATTCAATGTTGGAATTTAAAAAAATTTTACTCCTTTAGTTTTCACTTCTCTTGATATTGCAATTCTACTGAGGACTAGTTCCCTTATTTCTTCGTTTTCATCTTTCATCATTGCCAACAGAATATTTTGTGGATGACCAAAGTACCCGTTATGCTGAATACATTTATCGACTGATTGTCGAACATTTTCCCGAGGGTACCTGGAGAGATGAATAACATTCCACAGGTGTTGAGCTCCATAGAAACAGTGGGGTTTCAGTTTAATGCTAAATCAAGTTGGGGCATACACTTTCATGATATATTCTGCCATGATCTTTAACTCCTCCGATAGATTCAAGGTAGAAGTATAGAGCCTCGGAATTCTATTGGTCATAGTTAACCACCTTGAATGCACCATGGCTGCTGGTTCTTTTGATGCGAGAGTTGATGGCACAACACCATTGTTGACAGCCATGCAAATATCATACAGGCATTTTTGATCTTTACTCAGGGATGATAAGTCTTTAAACCCTGGTAAATTTCCATTTATGTCTTCAAATTCAAGAACTGCCAGCGATTGAATGTGACGAGAGCTTTACCAATTTTTCCACTGAAAGCAGTAGAACCACTTGTTGTGCCATCCAAAAAGGTGAAGATTCTTCTGAGAGGTAATTCATTCATATGCATCATGCAACCGGCCACTAAAGGGGTCTATTTATAAGCACTTCAAGTCGTCGAATTACGCCATTGTGGGATCCTTTATTTACAGCTGCTCCATCACATCCTTGCAGCCCTTACATAATTTAGAGACAAGTCATTTTCATCCAAAAAATTAGTCATAGAGGCAAAAATGTTAGCAGATGATTTACTTGAAGGGGTAACATGGCCTAAGTACTCTGAATTGGGTTCATTTAGTAGAACAACATGTTCTTCTGTAATTCAACACTTCGTGTTCATAGATGGGAGATATCTAGTAACATCTTTTCTTCCATCAAAGAATATAGAGCTTAATGTTTGAAGTTTTTCTGAGGCACTATCTCTAAGTTGGCTTCTCAGACGTACGCGTTCTCTCCACAACTTTGATCTATCAACTACCTGCGTTTTGTCATTTTCAGTCACTATTCAATAATCATTGAGAGTAGCTTTGGCAATGGCAGCACTAATTGTATTTGAAACACGATATTTATCACATTCTCTTGCCAAAGTAGGAAGTGCGTCATATTTTTAGATGGTCTATGTGATTCTCCATCTTCATAAATGTCCTCAGAAGAAGAGTCCGAGTTTGAACTGTCTGAATTACTGATGTGATTTAAACTTGTTAAAGATCTTTCAACCAGTATGGCAACTGTATTGTACCTATTTACAATGCCTCCCCACGGGACAGAGTTAGACACCAGCGTCGTTTTTTTTTTTTAACGTGGAGAAAAGGTACAAAAATAAAAACATTATCTCAGTCGTGAGGGACTGTTCCTCCACCGAAAGAGAATAAGAAATAGAAGTTAAGTATCTGAAGAACATATGGTATTTATTTGCTCCCCCACCGAGCAAATTAGGCGCAAGGCCGATTTTTAATGTGAGGAGTGAAGGGAGGGGGAAGGGAAAAAGGGGGCCAGCTCCCGAGAGGTGGGAAATGGGAGCTGGTTAAAGGTCAGGCATGTGGGGTTGCCCCCACATCTGGTCTTTGCTAGTCATAGCTGGTCTTTGCTAGTCATAGCTTGCAGTATCTGCCGGAACAGATGGTATTTATTTGCTCCCCCAGTGAGCAAATTAGGCACAAGGCCGTTTTTAATGTGAGGTAAAAACCAGCTCCCCTAAAAGTAGGCAAAAGGGGGCACTCTGGTTACCAAAAATAATAATTGTCCCAGTATAGAGGGTTTCCCCTCCATTGACTGGTACAAATTATCTTAAGTGCAGTATCTGCCGGAACAGATGGTATTTATTTGCTCCCCCACCGAGCAAATTAGGCACAAGGCCAATTTTTAATGTGAGGAGTGAAGGGAGGGGGAAGGGAAAAGGGGACCAACTCCCGAGAGGTGGGAAATGGGAGCTGGTTAAAGGTCAGGCATGTGGGGTTGCCCCCACATCTGGTCTTTGCTAGTCATAGCTAGTCTTAGCTAGTCATAGCTTGCAGTATCTGCCGGAACAGATGATATTTATTTGCCCCCCCCACTGAGCAAATTAGGCACAAGGCCGTTTTTAATGTGAGGTAAAAACCAGCTCCCCTAAAAGGGGTCACTCTGGTTACCAAAAATAATAATTGTCCCAGTATAGAGGGTTTCCCCTCCATTGACTGGTACAAATTATCTTAAGTGCAGTATCTGCCGGAACAGATACTACACTGTGATCTTGGCCAAAAGGCCAAGTATGTCAACTTTATTGTAGTACTGCTCTCGTTTTTCATTTCGAATTCTTTTTTGTTTTAAAGATCCACTAGCCTCCTTGTCAACTGTCCCTATAACAATTTCTCGTTTTGATCTTTGGTCATCTAAAATGACTGTTCAGCACGTGGCACTTTTTTATCCTTAGGACAGGTAGAGAAATGAAATTCACAGTGGCAGGCAGCAATGTCAAACAACATATTTCCTTTAGCACTCAGTTGTTCTATTGCATTTTGTTTTTGTAATCCTTTTTTCTTTTACACATTTCGCAATTCATATCGAAGACTTACAATTTTTGCTCATTTCTTCGCAGTGTTACAGTTGGAATACCAGCTTTAATTCATACTCCCATGGCAGATATAGCAATATCAGTGACAATTATTGACGAGGGAGTAGTTTTTTGTAGATCAATATGTCGCATGCATAGAAACGCATAACATCAGCAATGCTTGACAGCTGGTTATCAGGTAAGTCAGAGATAGCACCATAGACTGGACGACTTGTTTTGTTTCTAGCTTTAGCTGCCATAATATTCAACCGCAAAACAAAATACAACGAAGCAGTTTAAAATAGTATAGTATAGTGTAATATATAGTCAATATCATTTTGAGAAAGAATTTCGTGATTAATGACTGAAAAATTCTCAGAACACTATTTTTATTCAAAATAACAACATTCCAAGAATATAAAAGTATATTTCTAGTACCGAAGTTTAAAAAAATATTAACTTTCTATTTCGCGTATAATGGATATATAGCAAAAGTTGACATTGATGGCGGCAAAGGATAACAATGTAATGTAATATCAAAATAGATATAATTCCTCTCTTTAATAACAGGAGCAACTTTTTATCACTATCGAAAATTAATATGACAAAAACACTTTTATCTCACTACACCCCACTATATAATATATAAAAATAGAAAGAACATTAACTCTATAATAATATATACGAAATCTGCAAGAATTAAAATGTCAAATTTAAGCGTACTTTACGGCCGCGCTTTGCCGGGTATTCGTGCTAGCTTAGATAAATACATTTGCAGTTGTAACAATAAAGCTATAATAACATCAGAACGTTTCCATGTATACTGAATATCTACAGAATTCCAACATCAATATATTATATATGAATGGGTCCCGTGTGGAATTTCCACAGGGCCCAATAGTCCTATTTAATATTATTGTGTATACATGTTACAATTAACGAATTTAATAAGTAATATTTACAGATACTAAAAACTTTGAGTAGAAGTATTTACATATAGTCCATGAGTGGGAGAGGAGTTTCCCTTTATTTCAATTTTCATCGGAAGCAGGTGCAGCTAGTTTGAAAAACAATATGTAAGAAACGAACCACAACGATTTTGTTTCCGCTGCGAGGATCTGTAAAGAGATATAAACTATATATATTTATGTGACATAAATGAAAGCGGATAATTTGTTATCGATTAGAGAGTTGTGTATAAATTCACTTTGAATATTTATTACATTTTGATGAACATCAAGAGATAAACGGATTTGTTACACGTTTTTGTTTAAATCAGCCAACATTATTGAAATTTATCATAAAAGTGATACTTTAACAAGAGTAATTATTTACAGACATAAACACACACACATATATATATATATATATTCTGTCTTTTAGTATACGGCCTATATATATATATATATATATATATATATATATATATATATATATATATGTGGATGCATATATGTAAATGTGTTTGTTTGGAAAAGAACATACTTAATACTATTTAGTTTTTCGAAGATAATATTAATTAAATATCTCTTATTGAGCAATAGTTTTTTTTTATCAGGATAAGCGTATTTACTTAGTAATTGGTAAAGGGATATTATATATTTGGATAAAAAAGTATTTCAAACTAGAACAATTTCCTCCATTTCACCGACCGAGAACTGAACAGATAAAACACATTGAATTATTTCTTTACGAATAAATAAAAAGAAATATATAACTTCTAACTAATTGGAAACAAGGCCATAAAATGTGTGAAGTAAGTGGGCGTTATTGCTAATATGTAATCTTTTTAATATATGCGTTTATCTTGCACTTCACGTGTCTCATTGCAGTCATTAAAATACCGCATTTTCTCTAGTGACCAATTTACTTAAAATATACCTAAATTTGGGGGTAATTTAACTTTAATTCATAAGTATTTATGTGGTGATGTTGCATATCCTGGATGAAGCCGAATAACCGTGCTGGTACATTACTGGTTGATTTCTCACGAATAATTATAAAACAAGAAAGTAGTAGCAGAATTTGACTTCTTAGCAGAATAAGCTAAAAATTATAGGCTAATAAAGAGGTAAAGTAAGGTAGTACTACCAAATAATTTACGGGAAGATATTCGCGAAGTGATAATTTTTATTTTTGGAAAGGCGTTTAGTAACGAAAAGACCAACAAGACAAAAGAGTGTTATGTGTGCATTGAGTAGGAAGAGAAAAGAAAATTGAGTTATACTCGCTTTGCCTCGAAAAAGTGAAAGAAAAGGAAAAAGATACAGTCATGGGAGTATATAGATTAAGACGCAATGAGAGAGGAACCAAAACTAAACTCAATGAAAAGCGAAGTTTTGCAGACAATAGACAGACCCCCACACGACTCAACGACGGTGTAGATCGCAAGTCTTGCAAGACTTTCAACACAAACCAAGTTCGTCCAGCAGACGGTCTTAGAAAAGTTTGAAACCGGAAAAAAAATCTCCAGCCATCCAGAATCATAAAGAAATATAAGCTATCAAGTTTTCTTCCTTGTATACGGACTATATATATATATATATATATATTATAAATCTATAAAAGCCAGATTGCGTGTGAGAGAGGGCACTTTATAACCTATATACTAAATAGATTTTTGTTCTATAGTCATAAAGTATGGTATAAAGGATATTCAGATCTGTCGAAAATATTTCAATATGTTTTCATCCGGAAAAGGGAACTTCTAAAGGGGTAAAAATTATCAAATTGGTACGTGGAAGCCGCCGGATATTTATCTATATGTCAATTGTTTCACGACTGCGCATGAGCGGTCGAAAAACATGAACGCTTCGTTATGTTAAGAATGCGATTTACTTATAACACTTTGTAATTTGGTGGAATGGTTATCGTACTTGACTTAATGTCAGTAGGTTTTTGTTTCGATTTATAAAGGGCATGCTTTAAAGATCTAAATCTGTTCAAGTTTTTTGGTAAAAGGCCAAGAGAATATACTGAAAGAGCTAGTACAGACAAGCTAAATTCAAATTAGGATATCTATCAATCTATCTATCTATTATATAAAAGGAAAGTCGTCTGTGTGTGCGCGAGTTCGTTCCTTATAAACTCTGTAACGGTTGACCGAGTTTTTTTCAATTTCACACTATGTATCTGATGTGTCCGAAAGTGATTTTACATAGGTGCTGTATCGGAGTGCGTTCGATAAATGTCGGAAATCGATAATCGACAAAACCCGATTTTAGAAAGAAGTACAGTATTGACTCAAGTTAACACTTTTATTTAGTGTTAGGGTTTTGTGTCATATTCTATGGGTAATGGAACACCGCAGTAATATAAATTATGAAGTAAAAAGATTGAAAAAAAATAATTTGAAAAAAAGAAATTTTATAAAAAAAAACAAAAAAGCAAAAACATAGTAGAAAGGAAACGAATTTCTAATATTTTTTTTTTTACAATCGTAACAGTGCAAGGGGAATGATACTGTCTTTTAGCTATTTTCCTTTGTGATTAAAGTAATTGTTTTTTATAATAAAGTTTTGATGTATTTTAGATATAAATGTTTTAGGTCAAATATAATTCCGAAAAATCTATATTTAACAGTTAACAAAAGTTTCTCTGTACGTCCAAGGATGGAATACTGCTGCCATATGTGGGCAGGAGCTGTTAAAAACAACCTATCCGGCCTTGACAGAGTACAACATAGACTTCATGGCTTAGTAAGGGATGCCCTTTTCTCTTCCCTACGACCTCTCTCCACAGAAGAGACGCTGCGAGCCTATCCTTGTTTTATCGTTATTTACATGGCAGGTGCTCGTCTGAACTCCAATCTCTGGTCCCCTCTCGCCAATCTTTCACGAAAAACACCCGTCTAGCTGAATCCACTGTGAAAAATTTCCCCCACTCTGTATCTGTTCCTAAATCAAAACGTAGATTCCATGAACACAGCTTCTTTCTTAGAACTGCACGCCTGTGGAACTCTGTTCCGTCTACCTGCTTCCCACCTGACCACAACCTGGATGTCTTCAAGTCCAACGTAAACAAATTCCTAATGAACCACCACCTCAAGAAAACACTTCAATAAATCTCTACACTAACGTACTGTACTTGCAATCGCTGAGTGGCTTCCGGACCTTGATAAGTGGTGACCACCTTGTAAAAAAAATCTTGTTGTTCAGTTCATTTGTTATTTCACAACTCCAATTTTGCTTGAGATTTATTCGGTCGAAATCATAAGGACTGGTCGCCTATGAAAACGCCCTAGTGGCGTATTATAACTGACTATAAATAGCAATCTTTCACTATGTATAGTGGTCACTAGAGAATTGTCAAGGAAAAACAACAAAAAAAAGAATATTTTTTCTGTCCCATCTTTTGAATATTTATCCAGAGACGCTAAAAAACGTTTTACGTGCAAATTTGTAAGTAATACGTTTTATATTACTTTATATAATCTTTTATTGTTATTTCTTTTTAATTAAGTAATTTATTATATTTTATATTATTATATAATATTTTCATTTTGTTATAATTATCAATTATATTAATAATTATTTTTATTATATTTTATCTTTATAATATGTTATTATTAGAATAATCAATGTTATCGTTTGTGCAATAAATCATAATTTCTTCATATCGTAAGAGGAAAAAGTATCCTCTCATATACACCCGAACATTAAAAGCGCATTTAATAATTTTTATTAACGTACAAGAAAAAAGGGTCAGCCTATAAAAGTAAGTTCTTTTATAAGACAGAGGTGCGTTCGAGATGTATGTTTCTTTTTAGAGAAAAAATTGAAGGATGATACTTTAAATTTGTACGTTTAACTGTTGTACGTTTGACGTTAAACTTTTCAGTTGATTATGTAAACATAATTTAATAAATTCAATAAATGCTTCTTTGATAAGACAGATGCACGTTAGAAATGAGTGGTTCTGTTTGGAATTGAACCATGATACTTGACTTTTACATATATAAAATTTGAGTGAAGAAATATTTTAGAGGGAAGTTTATTAAATCAATTGCAAATTCTCTACAGTGCAATGTGGACTATGGCACTGCGGAAAATCATGTTAAGCTTCCTCCCTGTAAACGATGGACGATTTTACTGAATTTGATGATAATAAAAGTATGGGAGTATGGAACATTGTTTATCCCCCCATTCAATCCCGAGGTCGCCAGGTCTCCCTGTTGTTATATATATATATATATATATATATATATATAACTACTTCATTTATTCACATAAATTTAATATACGAAAGTATAGATTTATGCGTAAACTTTTCCCGCAACCAACCCCTTACACAAAATCTTCAATAAAATACCTTGAAGTTATCTCACAGTTGTTGCGAAAATTTAGAGATGATAATTAAGGCACATAATAACAAAATACTAAATGAAAACAATGTAAACAACAGCAAAATAAACAATAAAAAGTAGACACCATGACAGAAATAAAACCAACACTAGCAGAAATAATAATAATAATAATAATAATAATAATAATAATAATAATAATAATAACAAACCAACCCCGGACAAGAACTACCATACCATAAATAAAAATACTAATAACGAACAAGATAAATGCAATTGTAGACACCGCACACTTTGCCCTGTCCAAAATAAATGTCTAACAAAAAGCGTAGTTTATCAAGCAACAATATTTGCGAAAGAAAACCCGAATAACAAGAAATATTACATATGCATGACTTCCTTAGATTTCAAAACCCGATACTATGACCACAAAAGCACATTCAAAAATAAAAAAAACACCGTATAAAAAAACATAGGCGAATAAATACTGGGAACTCAAAGAAAGCGGACATTCGCCGGTAGTCGAATGGAAAATAATGAGACAAGCTACCACATGCAGACATTTAGACGACCCATGTAAATTATGCCTCCATGAAAAATGTTCTATTCTGTACTTTAAAGAACCTCAAAATCTATTAAACTGTAGGCGGGAAATAGCAAACAACTGTGTTCACAAAATAAAACTTACTCTAGGATAGCGATACAAAATAGCTTTAAAACTAACAATAACAATAGAAAACAAACAAACAAATAAATAAATTAAATAAACATGAATATGCATAAACGATCACATACATATATGTATATATATATATATATATATATGTATATATGTATATGTATGTGCATTGTTGTGTGCACATAGGTAAATTTATATGTATAAAAAAAAGAAAAAAAAGGAGAACGGCCACCTAAAACCACTAACCTAGTTCTAAAACAGAGCCTTTGTTTGATAAAATGCATGCCCATTGGCTGGTAGGAAGGGGCGCGGTGGATACTAGAAAGTTGATTGGTCGACTAGAAATCCTCAAAAAACATATAAAAACAAGAAGCAACGACAGAATTCGCGCATAAGCCTGACGAATCCTATAGTTGGATGAAACGCAGAATATTCAGTGTAGCTTAATCGCCATATATATTTTATAAATTACTATATATATATATATATATATATATATATATATATATATATATATATATATATATATTGTGCACCCACTTTTATAACCAATAAAAAAGCTAACTATATATACAGCAAGCCTCAAAAACACCAAAAAGAAAAAGACAACAAGAATAATCGCTCTTGACGACGATCGCATGCATCGATAGAAAGCGCTTCAGAAGAATATGGCCGCACGTCAACTTTTGAGCGTCATACAATTACAGCTGAAATGAACAACACCACTCGGCGAATCCAAAATGTTTTACTCCATTTTCATCCGGAAAAAAACGGACTACAAAATGTCAAAACTTAAAAATTGGGAATCGTAGGATTTTTGTTTTCTAACCCTTTCACAGATGCGCATGTGTGAATAGTTCACATTACAGATTACTTATGTTAAGCATAAGTAGTTTGAAAAACCTTTTTGGAAAGAAAGTGTCACGCTGGCCTAATAGTTTTCGTACTTGATGCACAGTCTTTAAGTATCGATCAAAGCTCGAGTATTTTTCTTAATTAGAAGTGAACGGTTTAGAACAAATATCATACTCGCATATATAATATTGATCCTTATTTTACGACACGGCAACGCCGGGTAGCTTGCTAGTATATATATATATATATATATATATATATATATATATATATATATATATATATATATATATATATATATATAAAGAAAAATAATGTAAGGATTTTGCTTTCATTTTGCTATAACCATATCTAAAATAATGATAATCGTTATTTTAGTCAACATCTGAAACATTTTTAAATTTATACAAGCTATGGGCAAATAGCTCTAGTGTGAATGTCTTTGGAAAGACAGAAGCTAAGGAAGTAAACCCCGATAACAAAAATCGGTTTGGAGTCTCGACAAACGATGGGGAGCGCTGAAACAGGACAACTTGGAGAACAAATCTACTAGTTCTTAATCGGGAACTAATTCCCAAGGAACAGAAACATGCCAAAAAAAATGAAAACAAGAATACATGATCTACTATACATAAACCAAAAGACCATGGAGGAAGTAAAAGTAATATTATATATATATATATATATATATATATACATGGCATTAATCGACTACAAGAAATTATACTACGGGAATTCTTAAGCATGGATAATATTATGCTTGGAAATGTATAAAAAACAGACGATATTATCAACTTGATCAAAAATACAATGTTACATGGGACTTAAACTGCCTGCTGAGAAACACTGCATAATAGAGATTAAAATACAAACCCAAGCGGATTCCTTATCGCCATTACTCTAAATCATAACCACGATAATATTTAGGAGCAAAAAAATGAACCACCTGTTTGACATGCAACAACCAAAAAGGCAAAATAGAATTAATAAACACAACCAGAATCTTCAGTCAGGATATCGGAATGGAATTCTGTATAGAAAACTGCGAAATGCTAGATATAAGAAAATGAAAACTTAAGCGGAGATGACGGTACTAGGTGAACATGACACCTACATATATTTGGAGTGCTGGAAGTTAACCCAATCAAAGCAACCGCAATGAAAACAAAAATTTGGAAGTAATACATCAGAGCAAAAACTAGCACCTAGAAACTGAACTATATAGTCGAAAACTAATAAATTGTATTAAACCACAGGAAGTTTCATTTGGTAAGTTACTCTGGTAGTTAGTAAGTAAGGAAAAACAACTTCAATATCTCGTAAAGTTATGATCATGCACAATGCACTAGACCCAAATGATAATGTCGACACACTCTACATGAAAAGGAAAGACGCATGAAGATGGTTGGCTTGTATAGAAGACAGTGTGAATGACAGGAAAAAAAGAATTACAAAAATACAAAATGCGAAACGCCGAAAGGGTAAGTATTGCAGCAAGAGACAATGAAAAAACAGAAAAAAAGAGACGAAGAATAAGACGAGAACAAAGGAAGAAAACAACGATACGGACTATTCTAAAGAATGACAAAAGGTAGAACAGAATAAAACACTTGGAGATTGCTACAAAAAAACTATGCAGAAAACTGAATCCTTAATAACAGCCGCACAAGATAACGCGATCAGAGCCAACCAAATCAAACCAATATCGAGACAACAAGAAAACAGCAAATACGGACCGTAGACAAAAAGACGAAACAATAAGACACATAATAAGCGAATGCAGTAAAATCGTCCATAAAGAATACTATTAACGTATTCAAGTGGGGAAGACAGTACACTTCCAATTATGCAAGCAATTGCATCTTAAACACCTTGACAAATCATAATAGCACAATCCAGCAGCTGAACATGAAAACGAAAACAATATAATCCTTTGGGATATGGACGTACAAACAGGTAAACCAACCCAAGCAAGATGATCGGATTTATTAAAAAATAAGAAAGAAAAAGTACTGTCAAACTGTAGTTTTTGATGTTACTGCAGACACCGAGGGGAATATCAAGAGGATTGAGGTGTAGAACTAATTCATAAATCCAGCCAGAAAATTGAAAGGGATGTGGAAGATGGAAAAAATAAAAAAATATGACTAATAGTAAGATTATTCGAAACAATTCTCAAAATGTTTATGGGAAAAATTCGAACGAGAAGAATGGTTGATAAGATACAACACATAATAATGAAAACAGCTGAAATATTGTAGAGAACCTTTGAATGCGGAGAATGATACGTATGAGCCATATGTTCTAGCCGAATATATAGAAAAAGTTACAGAAGTAAAACACAAAGAAAGGCAACATGGAGTGAAGAAAATTAAAATTGTATAATTGTAAGTTACCTTACCCTAAAAAGAGATAGCATCAACCGATATCACACCAAATACTAAAGGAGGATCAAGGTGGATGGAAATACCGAGAAGAGAAAGCACTTACCAAGCCTTCCATTGGAGTGTGTGGAGGGTACTTGCTACTCGGGGATGTTTATTGTCACCAAACTTTCAGTAAAGACCAATGGTCGCTAGCAACGAGAAGTCATTGGTAACCGGCTGTTTTAATAACGCAGATTAATTTGCAAACCTTATCAGAGGTTTTGAGAGTGCTAGACATCTGGGGAATCCTGTTGTGACTCAGACTGCAGAGAACACTACAGGTTGTTCTCAAAGAGAAATATTTGAAGGTGACCTATAAGAAAACAAATAATGATAATAATAATAATAATAATAATAATAATAATAATAATAATAATAATAATAATAATCGAATAAAGATACGTATAATTTTTATTATTGCAAGTAATATATAAATCGCAGATTATGCATTTTTGTATGAAATCAAGGTAGGATAACTGATAGTAGTTGTTAAGGCATACTGAATAACAGTTACGACTATCATATATATAAAGCAGGATAGAAAAAGAGAAATAGAAAGCGGAAGATATTCCGTCAGACAGGGATAGAGGATATACGGAGTGGGCAGAGAAAGAGAAGCAGAGAACGAAAGCAATTTTCCAATCTTGTGAGGGGTTATATTTAATTTGCTCTTGACGTAAGCACATGCACATCTTTTCATCAACTTTCAAAATGTGTATAAGATTTACGAGTGATTCAAACATATTTATCTACATAAAAAGGGATGAACATAGCTGAATTCTTTTTTAAGACATTAAAAATCAAACCTTCAGAGATTATCGTAAGGATTCCTTTCCTATCATGTGACTTTTTTGTACGACGGAAAAACTAATTCGACAGAGGATGTGTACATGAGATTTATACAACAGAAGATGGTGTTGGTTTTATAGACAGGTTTTTGAAATGTATTTACTTGATTAATTTTTACTTTTTATTATACGAACCACAGGTGCATACGATTGCCAAATCACCCATGCGTACACATTACACTTCACTGAACATAATTCAACGATTTTGTACTTAAATGTTTTGCCAACATGAAAAGCAACCAAAAATAATTAAATATATATAAAACGATGGTATAAATACAATGAAAACTCTCATAAAAACGCCAGAGTATTCAAGAAAATATATTTTACTAATCGGGTTTAGCGTTACATTTATCGTTTGATCGTTTTTTTTTTCACATGTTGAGTAAGAGTTAGTCAAAGATTTGGTTTGCAATAATTAGGGTTAGTTTAGCGCGCAATTTGTATTATGTAAACTGCTTGGTGCACTTTGGTTACGAAATTTATCAACATTTTAAATTAGGCAAACACGGGTATTTTCCAGAATATTCTATTTACTTTTGTGTTATGCGATCCTTAATTAACGAATTTATAAAAGCCCTACCCCCCCCCAAAAAAAAACAAATAATGAAAAAATAAAAAAAGACTCCAGCCCATTTATATGTAAAACAGAATAATATAACAACAGACTCGCTGGGTTTTTTTTTTCACACGAATCACTAACTATCAAGGCCCGGAGGCCACTTGAGGATAAGGGTTAATGAGTATACATTAGGTAAAATAATTCTTTTATAATAGTGTTCTAAAACAACTTACTTCCCTTGGCTAGCCAGAATTCCACAGCAATTGCAAGACACAGTGGGAGGATTATTTCCATGTAACATCTGTTCATAGAAGAGACATTGTTATTTATATTTTAATTTTTCGTTCTATTGCAATAGCGCTTGATTAAGCAATCCTTTCTTGTTTTTACTTAGATTACATTTTATACAATAACGCTTCTATTACATGCTATATCCAAGAGGGGTTATCAACGATCTAAGCTGTGTGCAATGATTTCCGATGAATAGAACATATTCCAACAGAACTGTCTATCTTAGCATTAAAAAGTGATTGAGTTTAAATCAAATGCCAACAGATATTCTATATGAACTAGGCTTTGATTATTTGAGCTTTCTCTATTCTATTAATCATGTGCAGTTATGTTATAACGTTCTTTATTTTTCAATTAATAATCATTAAATCACACTGTTCCCTATCTTTGTGTGTTTTTTTAAATTGATGTTTCGGCATTTCTTAGGGAAAACTAAACGTGTGATAAGTATATATCCGCCGTGAAAATAGTTTTATAGAACAAACATGATTCGATCTCGGAACAACAGCATCGATTAAACTACCACTGCCATTCAATCTCTAGGTATATTGTACTTTCGAATATTTATGAAGTAACCCCTTCATCTACTAAACTATTTGGCAGCTAGGTGATGGAACTTAGATTGGTAACCCAACTTATATAAATATCTGTGTCCTACACAAATTATGATAATTGCTGTCTAGTCTAATCTCTAACCACCTTTCGCTATCGTTGAGAGTTAAGAGTGCAATGTCGTCAGAAGTTGATGACAAGTTTTGCCAAACAATTTTAGCAATCATGAATGTATGCAAACAGCTACTGTCACTGCGCAGCAACTTCGCTGATTGATTAGGGTGTCATTGGTTTACTTTGGTTGCCGTCTCGTTTCTAATTTTCGGCGCCAATTATCATGATTTACGACAAAACTAATTTCTCGCTCATTCTGCAATTTCTTTTGTTTTCTCGTTAACGTTGGCAAATATGAGCTTTCAGAAGAACCAGGCTCTTCTCAATCAGGTCATCATGAAAGTTAAGTCAGAAATCTCAGAGGCAGAGTAATAACATATTCATTGTCGGATATATATGATAGAGGAGTGTTATAAATACACATGTATATTACACATGTATAAATGCACATCATTTACGAATCAAGCAATAACATTTGTTATATCAAATTATGATCAGGAAAATTAACACGGCATGGGCAGTTTTTAAAACAAAAAAACTTAACCGCATGTTCTTCAACAACTCATAGAATAGTCGGAAAGCTCCTCCTCGCGATGTAAAAATGTTTTTCTAAATTCTAATATTATTTATTAGAAATGAATTCGTAACATAGGAGGAGGCCTTGTTTTTTGTTAATTATGCTGGTTTTACACCGTTTCTTATATCGTATACAAATCGTTAATTATTTTCAATTGTTTATGGATAGAAATTAAGGGGAAACAGCAAGTCGTCAAAAAGAATTTGTAACTGATCAATTATAACTGATAAAACCTAGTAGTTACTTCTATAACTCATGGTCACGAAGAAATTGCTAAAGAAAGAAAAAGAAATTTAAATGATTAAGAAAACATTTTAAATAGTTGTTTCATTAGTTTATTGCTAAGATGTAAAAATGTGGAAGCTAATATAAACAGAGAAAGCACTTAGACCGTCTCATTTAGGAATCATTTTGAAATTCCTTTTCAGAAGGTTTTCGAGAAAAGAATAAAGTTTAGGGCGATGTTTAGTACCTTCGTCTGCGCCTGTACCTTCGCCTGCGACGACTGTACCTACGCCTGTAACTCCTCCTCCTCCTCCTTCGCCTTCTCCTATGCCTTCTCCTTCTTGAGCGTCTTCGTCTTCTTCGACCGCCTTCCAAGGCGTCAAGTTTATCAAGCATTTTGGAAGACTTCAGTGCCACCTTCATCGTGCCAATCTTGCAATTACTGAAGCTGGCCATTCTGCCCTCTTTTTAAAGGTATTTTCCGCCTGCCGCCTAATACATGTCAGGAAAATTAACACGGCATAGAATAGTCGGAAAGCTCCTCATCGCTATGTAAAACTGGTTTTCTAAATAGTAATATTTATTAGAAACTTATTCGTAACAAAGCAGGAGGCATTGTTTTGTTAATAATGCTGGTTTTACACCGTTTTCTTATTTTGTATACACATCGATGATTATTTTCAATTGTTTACGGAAAAATAATAAAGAAGATTTTTGTGCATTAACGAAACACTAATTAGGAATATAATTGGTTATCAAATCAAATCTTTAGTCGGATCACAATTTTCATAAATTACAATGAAACCATTTCAGAAAAATATTAAAAAATATCTATTCCCGTAAGAGACGATCCACGATTTAAGCGTTTTTATTTAAAAAAAATGTGGCGCTCAAGATAAAATGAGGAAAAAAGGCAAAGAAGCTGCTTAAGAAACCAAAAGAAATTTAAATCATTAAGAAAACATTTAAATAGTTGTTTCATTAGTTTATTGCTGAGATGTAAAAATGTGGAAGCCAATATAAACAGAGAAAGCGCTTAGACCGTCTCATTTAGGAATCATTTTAAAATTCCTTTTCAGAAGGTTTTCGAGAAAGGAATAAAGTTTACGGGAGATGTTTAATACCTCCGCCTGCGTCTGTACCTTCGCCTGCGGCGACTGTGCCTACGCCTGTAACTCCTCCTCCTTCTTCTCCTATGCCTCCTATGCCTTCTCCTCCTTGAGCGTCTTCGTCTTCTTCGACCGCCTTCCAAGGCGTCAAGTTTATCAAGCATTTTGGAAGACTTCAGTGCCACCTTCATCGTGCTAATCTTGCAATTACTGAATCTGAATATTCCGCCCTCTTTTTAAAGGTATTTCCGATGACGTCACAATACATTCTGACAAGGTATTTAACGCTATGATATTGTGTTGAAGTATACATAATTCGACAGCGTTATATCATTCACTACATTGCTATAAATGTATTGTTACGTCATCCAAACATAATAAAAATTGCGGCAAATTTTATTCACTTATGAATGACTTCATGATGCACTTCTTGCACGTTATGCTATTCAATACAATGACATAGGACAATAATTGAATCGATTACGGTCGTTGCACTGAACGCACAATGCTACGTCCATAATCATATTGACTCAAATTCTTTAAACCATATAAAGTCAAACTTTATTAATTAGATTTAGTTTCCCCGACGATTAACATACTGCTGCGCACATTTTGAAACCATATGAGCTCAAACGTTAATAATTTAACTCGTAATATTTGACGTTTATGGAGGGAATTAATAACAATCCGTAAAGAGGGTCTCTTACATTTGAGTATTTCTAGCCATTCTGAGTAGCTGTCATACACATAGTGATACCAATACGTCAGTGATCCTGAGAAATATATATGAATTCTTGATCAAGCTTGTTCTGTTTGAATTTAAACGTGATTTAGGGTGTTCTCCCGTAAAGATAAAACCCTTTCATAGTTTTACCGTATTTTATTTATGTATTTATCCATTTTTCGCCGATATACGTAACGAAGCATAATATTCTTCATTCTATTTATTCCCGGGTGACCCATATGGAAGTTCTTCGTAATTCGTTTTTGTTACGCTTACAGGACTTAATTTGCCGTTGTTCACTGGAGGCAACCCGCTCTATACTGAAGCAATTTTTGCCAATTTCCATAATACACATTTCTGCTGCTTTTCCTCCACATTAACATAAACTGTGTGTCAATTTTTGCTTTCGTGAGCAAATAAATAGCAACACTGTCCGTGTACAATATGGCGTCATAGCATATTTTTTACTTTCTGTTCTTTATTTGCGAGTTCCTGTTTATGTAACACTAATAGATTTCACTTTTTCGTGCTTAGCTTTTAATTGCACATCATGGTTTTAATTTCACTATTATAACATATAGAAGCAGTTACGGATCTTTCCTCCGTTCTGCTAAGGGAATTCTTCCATCACGATTAAGAAGTCGGTAATGGAAGAGTGTAAGTACCGAGTTCTAGCCTAGTTCAAATAAAACGCGAATGTCTTTTGACTTCTTCTTTACACGGTATAAGGTAAAGGTTGCTCATTAGCGGAATTTAATATTTAGTTGATGCCTTTTTTATACTTGTTAAAGTCCTCATTTATTTTCCCTTATAAGAAGAACGGCGCATTTGCATTTTTCCTTGGAATCCTGTTTGGCTTGTAATCTAGCTGACATCTTTATGCATTTTCTAGGATGGGCTGAAAACTTTCTTTTAATTCTGATTGTAGATTTTCTATCCCATTGTAAGAGTATCGATTTTTGACAAAATGTATACATGAGCAAACCCCACAACTTGTATTGTTGCCTTCAGTGCAACCTTCATCGTGTCAATCTTGTAATTACTGAATGTGACCATTCGGCCCTCTTTTCAAAGGTAGTGTCCGATGTTGTCACTGTGTACACTATATATGATGTGAAAAAAGAAAAGGCGAATCTCTTTAGAATTCAATGCAAATTCGAACTTCAATATGGGGTAGTTATAAGTACAACAACGCCGAATGTCATTGTTCAGAAAGAAAAGTATATCGATTGTATAAAACAAAAAAAAAAGGTTTGTGAACGAATAGAATACTGCAATTAAAGACGAAATAAAAGGAACGGAGACATGTATAACATAAATCTCATATGTCTTGTTAAATGGGTGTATGTTTTTATATCTACCTAAAACTTTCGACAGAGGTAACGGATATTCACGAGATCCATATCGTTTTGAAGCTCGACCCTTCGGACGACAAATATAAAAAAATAGCTAGCCTTAATTTAAACCTTCGCCACTTCCCTTTTGACGATGGACGCAACGACAAAGACGTCAATTTTTCACGTTTTTGCACGTTCTTATTGTCCTTCGCGATACGGGTTCGGGCCTGCCTGCCGCCTAATACATGTCTTATATTAAATTCTGAATTCTGATCAGGAAAATTAACACGGCATAGAATAGTCGGAAAGCTCCTCATCGCTATGTAAAACTGGTTTTCTAAATAGTAATATTTATTAGAAACTTATTCGTAACAAAGCAGGAGGCATTGTTTTGTTAATAATGCTGGTTTTACACCGTTTTCTTATTTTGTATACACATCGATGATTATTTTCAATTGTTTACGGAAAAATAATAAAGAAGATTTTTGTGCATTAACGAAACACTAATTAGGAATATAATTGGTTATCAAATCAAATCTTTAGTCGGATCACAATTTTCATAAATTACAATGAAACCATTTCAGAAAAATATTAAAAAATATCTATTCCCGTAAGAGACGATCCACGATTTAAGCGTTTTTATCTAAAAAAAATGTGGCGCTCAAGATAAAATGAGGAAAAAAGGCAAAGAAGCTGCTTAAGAAACCAAAAGAAATTTAAATCATTAAGAAAACATTTAAATAGTTGTTTCATTAGTTTATTGCTGAGATGTAAAAATGTGGAAGCCAATATAAACAGAGAAAGCGCTTAGACCGTCTCATTTAGGAATCATTTTAAAATTCCTTTTCAGAAGGTTTTCGAGAAAAGAATAAAGTTTACGGGAGATGTTTAATACCTCCGCCTGCGTCTGTACCTTCGCCTGCGGCGACTGTGCCTACGCCTGTAACTCCTCCTCCTTCTTCTCCTATGCCTCCTATGCCTTCTCCTCCTTGAGCGTCTTCGTCTTCTTCGACCGCCTTCCAAGGCGTCAAGTTTATCAAGCATTTTGGAAGACTTCAGTGCCACCTTCATCGTGCTTATCTTGCAATTACTGAATCTGAATATTCCGCCCTCTTTTTAAAGGTATTTCCGATGACGTCACAATACATTCTGACAAGGTATTTAACGCTATGATATTGTGTTGAAGTATACATAATTCGACAGCGTTATATCATTCACTACATTGCTATAAATATTTTGTTACGTCATCCAAACATAATAAAAATTGCGGCAAATTTTATTCACTTATGAATGACTTCATGATGCACTTCTTGCACGTTATGCTATTCAATACAATGACATAGGACAACAATTGAATCGATTACGGTCGTTGGATTGAACGCACAATGCTACATTGATAACTATATTGACTTGATATTTTTAAGCAATATCAGCTCAAACTTTATTAATTAGATTTAGTTTCCCCGCCGAGTAAAGTACCTAAAGCTATGCACATTTTGAAACCATATGAGCTCAAACATTAATAATTTGGCTTGTATAATTTTACGTTTATGGAGAGAATTAATAACAATCCGTAAAGAAGGGCTCTTACATTTGAGCATTTGTGGCCATTCTGAGTAGCTGTCCAACACAGTAAAGTTATACCAACACTTCAGGGATCCTGCGAAATCGATATAAATACCAGACCAATTTTCCGCATGACAGTTCTTTGTTATTCGTTTTTGTAACGCTCAAAAGACTTAATTTGCCGTTGGTAAACGGAGGCAAAACCCTCTATATTGAGTCAATTTTTATTGCTGCCAATTTCCATAATCCCCATTTCTGCTGGTTTCCTTCACATTAACATTAACTTTGTGCCAATTTTTGCTTTCCTGAGCAAATAAATAGCCATCCTGTCACTGTAAAGTATGGCGTCATAGCACATTTTGTACTCTCTAGTCTTTATTTGCGTGTTTCTGTTTGTGTAACACTAATAGATTCCACTGTTCCTGCTTTGTATTTAATTGCATATAATGTGACTTGAACGTTTCCGATAGTATTGCAAATCATGGTTTTGATTTCACTATTACTACATATGGAAGCAACTACTGAGTTTCCTTCTTTTAGCTAAGTGAAAACTTTCTCTATGGTTAAGAAGTCGGTAATGCTAGATTTTATGTACCGAGTTCTAGCCTTGTTGAAGTCAAACGCGAATGTCTATTGATTTCTTCCTTACACGGTATATGGTAAAGGTTGCCCATTTACGGAAATACATTTTTGATGAATGCCATTTTTTTATACTCGTTAAAATCCTCATTTATTTTCCCTAATAAAGCGAACAGCATCTCTACTTTTTGTCTTGGAATTCTGTTTGGGGTGTAATCTAGTTGGCATCCATGTGCATTTTCTGAAACTGGCTAAAAACTTTATTTTAATTCTGATTGTAGATTTTCTTACTCATTGTAAGAGTATCAATTTTGGGCAATATATATATATATATATATATATATATATATATATATATATATGAGCAAATCCCACAAATTGTATTGTTGCATAGAATGTGTCCCCAAAACTGTTTCTGAGTTTTGTAACACGAGGATATTTGATTTCTTTGTCGTATCGTAAAATGTAACACTTGTGAGATTTCTGTCACAAGGTTTTTGCCGTGGCAGAATGGGAGAAAACCAAATAGAAATTACAAGCTTACCTTAAAACTTCAACGTAAATTTTATTAAAGTAAAGAAGGTCCATGTTGCAAAAGATGCGTCATCTTAAGCTATCTGCCACTATGGGCTGATAACATTCCCGAAAGGAATAATAGTTCCTCTTCGATAAAGGCTGGGAAGAATTCCCGCTGACAAAGTAGTGCGCAGATTGAATATGTTGAGTTGACTTCCAAGTCTGGCTGCTAGCTGGGTATAAAGAAAACTCTTTATCCACTTTCAAACAGTCTCAGAGTGTTCACCTGATACATAATTTGAGGTCTTTGGCTCTTATAGTTTTTGAGTCAAAATCTCGATATTTGAAACAACATTTGGTCGGATTATTAGTAACCCTACATAATTTACAAAATTTATTAATCTCGACATTATTAACGAGCCATTTAGAGTTATTATTACTCTTTTTTGAATAAATCTGGTAAGGCTCGTAATTCTTCGCCATATTAGATTTGGGATCCGAAGAAGAAGCCAACATTTTTGGCACAACTAATGGTGATCCATCAATATATCCAAAATGTCGAAAGTGTACGACATGATTGAAGAAAGAGAGGAGAACGTTTGTTTGATTTGTTCATTAGCTTTCTGCGCACGCTGTTCGCAAATTTGGCGAACAGAATGTGTGCAACTATAATTCCAGATATAGAATTATCTGAAAAGAAAATCGGTACCAAAATACTTGTCCATCTCAGTCAATTCAAGCTTAACACGCTCGGGAAAAATCTTAAGGCCTTTAATCGATAAAAATTGCTTTGGTCGAGGAATAATATCATCAAAAATTTGATTCATGATTAAAGATGGATTTAAAAATCTCTCATTCAAAGAAGCCGAGGCCCGCTCCTAATTTTCGGGGTTTATATCTAAATTAGATACGAGATCGAATGCATTTCCCGTCAATTTAGACTTTAATAAGAGTAATATATCCGCGTTATCTTAATTAGAAGTACAAAATTCAAATTTCCTAAGGAAGCTACGAAATTCGAATTTATTTGAAGTCAGATCCCTACTGAATAGAGTACATTCTAACTCCATTTTCATAGGAACAATAGCTTTTGATCTTCTCCGGCCAGGTTCGAAACAGGAAACATTTTCCTTAACTTCTGCCATAAATTCCGCCGAGTCTCGACAAATATTAAATCTATCCTCGACTGAGGATTTTAAAATTAACTGGTCGAATAAGTCATCCAGTTAAGACATTCATTTGTGAATATTCAGATTTGCTTTTAATTTCTCATTTAGCCTTTCTTCTATCCAAGTTAGTGTTGTTGCTATGCGAAACTTCTTCGCTTCTATTCAAGAAAGCAAATTCAAATTAGTGAGGAGGCTACTGATAATCCAACCCACGAAAATCAAAAAGGGCGCGAACTACAAATTAAAAGTTTTCGACAACGTAAAACTATAGTCGTTGAGAAGGAAACACATGTTATCTGAATACCCAAAACCGGCTAAATGAATCTAATTAAAGCAACGATATAAATTTAATAGTGCAAGGGAGATAACCAATACCTTCGCTTAGCCGAAAATAATTTATAACGCGTTGTGGACCAAATGTGTATAAAAAAAACAAATGCTCCAATACAATATTTAAGCAACGCACAACACCTGAAATCACAACTAATAAAAAGATTCTTTCAATCAATTAATATCAAAAATATCTTCAAAGAATTAGAAAATTAAAGGAAGAAAAAAAATGTTTTTTTTTCCAAGTTACGATTTAAGAATGATGTTTTTTTTCCAGTTACGATTACTTTTTTTCAATTAAAAGTTAAATAGATGGACAATAGTTATTTATTTAATAAAATCATATGGTCTTTGTTAACCATTACACTGTAATAAGATTGTCAATGTTTTTTTTTTACGATTTACAAATTCACGAACGCTTTAAGATTAAAAATATCAACAGTCCGACAAAAGAAACATTGACATTTATTGCCAGTTGATGATATGAGAATTTAAATTAGAATAATAAACCAACGTGACTCTTGCAAGAAAAGAAGATGGAGTCGGAATAATGAAGGAACAGAAAGATGTTACCTTTGCAAAATAAACGATTAGAAGGAGGGGTATTACAACTTTTGAAAAAAAAAAACAAACAAAAAAAAACGATGTGAGGTTGACGTCACAAGGTTTTTGCCCTGGCAGAATGGAGGCAAAGCAAATAGAAATTACAACAATCTCACCTTAAAACTTCAACGTAAATTTTATTAAAGTAAAAAAAGGTCCAAGTTGCAAAAGATCCGCCATCTTCAGCTATCTGCCACTATGGGCTGGTAACATTCCCGAAAGGAATAATAGTTCCTCTTCGATAATGGCTGGGAAGAATTCCCGCTGACAAAGTAGTGCGCAGGTTGAATATGTTGAGTTGACTTCCAAGTCTGGCTGCTAGCTGGGCATACACGAGGAGTCTTTGTAGAGTCTGCCCAATAGCGGACAAATTACAGGTCAAACAGTAGACCTTAATTTCGTCTTTACAAACATCAAATTGAAGCACATGCGTCCAAATATAATTCGCGCTACTTAAGGGTATTGGTATTGCAATGATAAAGTTCCGCTCCACATTTGGCACTAAACCGTCTCGAAGCAACAAGTAATTTTCGCTGTTTTGATTCGAGTGAGAAATCCACATCTGCCTTTCCCTGTGTCTTTCTGGATTCTGATCTAAAAAGGGAATTTAGCGCCGAGAACATTCTCGGCAGTTAGTCATAGCATGCAATTTGATTGGGTAAAATAAATCGGTGGGCGGAGAAACCGTTCAATAAAAATCTTGCTTATTTCTGCAGAATTTCTTACACACTAGTGTAACATTCATCTAGAGCATTTATTTTGAATACAGTCGCCATTTCGGCTTTTTTGCAAGACTTTAGCATGGTAGATTATTTTAATCAGATTTTATATAAAACGTAACGTCCTGTTTAATATTTTTGCTAGTACATATTTCAGTATATTTTTCTAGTCATTTTCGTTTGATCTAGTGTGTTGTACCCGGCTTTTAATTTTGTTCTTTGCGTCTTTTTATGTCGAATTCTGTTATAAAACAACCATAGTATTGTGCTGTCTAGGCAATCTTTAACTCAATGCAGGGAATGCCGTCAATAACATGGACTTAATAGTAACCTATCTTGATTTTCAGTGATCTTCTTATGTCTCTATGGGGTAATGAATTTTTTAATTGTTTTCTGGTAAATAGTTTTGCGTTTTATGTATGTTTCTTAAATGCTACTAATATTTCAAATGATAATCACTGGTTGTAATATACGGCAAATATATGAAGCCTCAAGGCTGGCTTGCTTTCTAGTTTCGTTTTGGTATATTCTGCATCGAATTTAATAGATTTTGCCGATAATACTCATTGTGCGTATATCAGGCACTTGAAATCGTCAGAAGATTATTCTGTGTGTCTAAAATCGTCGCATTTGGGACAAATGTAAAATATTCATCTATATTTTTTTTAAAGAAAAATTCTGAGTCCACCTAATCGGCACAATCAATATTCTACAGGTGTTCACTCTTTGTCAAGGACAGGGTGAAAATGTTGTGGTAGTCTAGGGAGTAACTAAAATTTCAATAGTGTTCCAGACTGCGTTTTGTAAGGACGCTATGTTGCTTTACGTGAGTTAGTTTTGTTTTTAAAGTTTGTAGTAATAAGTATGTTTTCTCTTGTTATGCCTTTGTCTGAGAAAGTAAATAACTAAAAAAAGTGGTCGGTACTTTTGGACTTGTAAGTAAGACAGTAAGCACTCTAGCGTTCAATCGCGTAGTTACCAACAGGACTATCAACCTCGTGCTTTATATAATAGTTATTATGCATCAATCAATCAAGTCGCTATAACATGATCATTATCAACACTTTTATCCGATCTGTGTGACGTCACAAACAGAAATCGTGTTTATCTTATGTCTTTAGTTTATCTTATGTCTACTAATTTTATCAGAGAAAGAGGCACTAAGTACTAAACAGAAAAAAATGTACAGTTTAGCAAATTCCTTTTCATTATATACCATCGATAATTCAATCAGGTAATGCTATTGAAAAAACAATACCTACATTATGAGACGCGCGTTATGCTATTGTCAATAGATTTATTTTAAAAGAAGAAGGGAATAGTGATCGAATATGAACATTTACTTCAAGATTATATAAGTATAACGGAATGAAGCCTTCGATTTTGGATCTTTTTTAAAGGCAGGTCTGGATATCATTTTGCTGTTTGTAGTTATCCTCCCTCCAATTGCTGGTTAGCATGTTATCTCTACTACAGGATAAAGATATAAAGCGAAGAGGGAAGGCGCTAAAACTAATGTCAAATACTAAACAAACGAGACACTGGTCGTCTATTACACTTCTAAAACTTTTAAATTAGTTGATATCTTGCTAACTTGTTGTCACTGTGCACACTATATATGATGGGGGAAAAGGCAAATAATATTTGCTGTAAATACAGTAAATTAAACTCAGGGCTATTAGATGCTAATGAGTGGCTGTTTGTTCTTCACTTAATCATTTCTTGTCTTAGCTAACTGGAGTTTGTGTTTTATTATACTTCGTCATTTTACAATACGTTGTATATATCGTGATTGCTGATTCATATCGATATATACAATATGCGGTAAGCGTAAGTACAACAACGCCTAATGTCATTATTCAGAGTGAAAAGTATATCCATTGTATGAAATAAAAATAAGTATGTGAATGAACAGAATACTGTAATTAAAGACGAAATAAAAGGAACGGAGACATCTATATATATAAAAGGAACAAAATAAAAGGAACGAAGGCATCTATATATATAAAAGGCAAAAGTGTGTGACCATTTCGTGTATGTCTCGCAAAGGCGTCTTTCGCACACGCTCCCGGGGGGGGGGTTACTAATACTTAGAACTGTTTATAAACCACCTATATAATAATATCTACGATTTGGGAATGCCGGTCGCATCTAGATCTATTTACGTCGATTTTTACAAAATTATTGCTATTTCAGCCCGTCTTGTGTTCGTTCAGCTTTTTCGTATAAAAGCGAAACTAATTCAAAGCTAAGGCAGCGTTCCCGGCAATCGCACCGTCTTATCGATTCATCGTCTTAAATCACGTAGTTTAATACTAATGTTTATCAAATAGGAGTATTATTAACAAGTAAACTTTTATTGACTACGATATATATTTATTGAAACTATATATATTCGTACATCATCGTATTTTCTCTGTATTTTTCATCATTGCAACGCAGTATCAATATTCTTACCAATTCTTTATGCGTATACAGAGCCACATAAAGGGAGAGTAACAAGTCAAGAAAAAATTACTATTGCTAACTTATGAAACCTTACCAGTTACTATTATCGCTCACGGAAACAAAAAAAAAACTGCAGTAGAAAACAAAAAATATGTAAAGAAATTGAGAAAACGTGAAATTCGTTGTTTAATTAGTTTATTGTTGCGATTTCAATATTTGAACCGACGTGCAGACAGAGACAGTACTTAGACAGTCTCATTTTAGGATCATTTTGAAAACCCTTTTTAGAAAGTTTTCGAGAAGGCAAAAAAGTTCACTGGGAGATGTTTAATACCTCCGCCTGCGTCTGTACCTTCGCCTGCGACGACTGTGCCTACGCCTGTAACTCCTCCTCCTTCTTCTCCTCCTATGCCTTCTCCTTCTCCTCCTTGACCGTCTTCGTCTTCTTCGACCGCCTTCCAGGGTGTCAAGCTTATCAAGTGGAGCCACTTTCATTGTGCGAATCTTGCAATTTACTAAATCTGGCCATTTCGTTCTCCTTTTTAAAGGTATTTTTCGCTGACGTAAAAAATACATTATGACTATATATTTAACGCTAATAAAATATTATACATAATTGGACACGGCGTCATGTCATTTAATATATCGCCAGAAATGTATTGTTACGTAATCCAAATATAATCAATAAAAATTGTGTCGCATTTTATTTATTTTTGAATGACTACACAGTGTATATGTAATACATATACATTTATATAAAAATCGTGTATGTTTTAAAGTTTTTTTCCCTCTGTCCGATAGCGTGTGTAGCGATTCAAAACACTTAAAGCTGACGCCGTTTGCTTTATAAGATGTTAAAGTTTTTCACGGTTTGCTTAAAATGCTTTGTTTAATCTAATTTCCTTACCATTATCGATTTTAATTTTGCTTTATTTTTTTATTATTATGGAAACGCGGCTTGACGATGTGGTTATTACCCTACGCTGCAGCAGAACACTGGCGACTATAATTTTATTTTTTAAGAGTATTCAAGGTCGCGGACAATGAACTTGAAAATCCAACTCGTCGCAAATGTACCGTTTGCACGGTATTAACCCTTGCGCCTGGGACTATTTTGTGACATTTTAGTGCCTTAGTAAACGCGACCCGGTAGCGATTCTTACTGAAATGTACGTTCGTGCGCGCACGCACATGGTAACATAACATTTCACAGGGCACATGAATACATGGCGGATATTTAAAATTATCTCATAAAAAATAGTTTTCACTTCTTTAAATGAAAAAAAAATACTGTCAGTAAGTTTTCACGGGCGGTTTACAAAAACATATTTTCATGTTTTTCATTTAGTTATAGAATTTGTACAGTTTTTACAGATGCTCTGCAGTTTAATTAACCATTTTTCCGACATCATCAGAGCAGAAGAACGGTTGAATATTAAAAAAAAACAACATCTGCTTACATTTGGGGGTGGGCGTGGGGCGGAATTTTTGTGAAATATTGAACGGTATTTTCTGCTCGGTTAATGTCGGTGCGTTACTTACGAATAAAAAAAAAACTGGTTACTTAAACTGCAAAAGTACAAGTTGTATAATTGAATACCGCCATCCCCCCCCCCAAAAAAAAGAACGAAAAATATAAAAATATATTCATAGGTCAGTCATTAATATCAAAGGAAAAAGTAAATCCTACGCTAAACTTTTAAGTTTTGATTCTCATTGGTGGCGCACAAGTAATTTATAAAACTTTTTAAATCATAACTATATATTGGGTTCAATATAATATAATAGTAAATACGAAAAGTGCATTAATCAAAGTATCATACTTAAGCATATTTAACGACCGAGGCAGTGCCGGACGGCCTGCTGCTAGTATATATATATATATATATATATATATATATATATATATATATATATATATATATATATATATGTCACTTTGTGTGTGTGTGAGTTCCTTTCCCATAAGTTCCGAAACGGCTGAGATTATCATTTACGAATGTAGGACAAAGCTGATATTACACGTCTGTTTTTACATATGTTTTGTATAGGAATTTATTGGATACATATAAAAAATCCAAAAAAATCCGATCTTTAAAAATGCTCTTCTCCTTTATGGATGAAAAATAAATTTACAGGGAAATATTTTACATTACACCTGTTGTGTTGTCGGGGGTTTATATCGGGGACATGTATAACGGAGGACTCAGAACAGAGATATCGACGATGATGACAATACTGAAGAAGTGACATTTATATTCTTGGTACATCATGACGACTATGACGATTCTTGGGGACTTCAGATTATAAATACAGAGCTGGGACATTGTAATGGAATGATATAGTTTCCCCTTTTGATGAGAAGAAATTAAGATTTATTACACAAAGAAATATATTTATTATTGTAAGAAATTTCTTTCTTATACACTCAAATTACTCCCTGCAGTAGAAAATGAATTTCACGAACAAAAGCCATACCTTTAAACTCGAAATTGATTCGCAATGTAACAGCAATGAATGTTCTTTGTTTTTGGTAAGTTCTATTGCAAAACGGTGGCCCGATTTAGTACCATACGCATGGAGTATGAATTCCTATTGTTGGAATGCTTGTTCATTGTTCCTTTGCTAAGAGCCATTAAAATCATGGAGAACACGGCGGGAATGAAGACGCCTATAATCAGGCATAATGTGAGCCCTTTGGGACTCAAGAAGAAATAAGATCCAATATTCGGATAATAACATTATGAACAGTTCCTTGAATGTCATACCTAGACCTGAATAGGTTTAGCAAAATGAATTGTCTCTGCTTGTAGAGATATGTCCTTCGGTCACCGACTGTTTGGCGTCCATGAGGGAACTTTCTTTGCTCCCTAGTGAGGGGATTGCTGGTTTGAGTCTGTATCGTTCCATGTTTTTGCTCAGACTGAAAAATAAACGCATGTATACTAAACGGGCGCCAAGTCAAATCCCTCGACACATTCAAATTTAAACCAATCACAGATCTGTGGCTGGCCTAAACAACCAAGAGAGCAGTTGTGCGCGGAATTTCTCATATTATCCAAATAATAACATATAATAAAATAAAATAATATATAATTATTAATTGTATTAATAATTATAATGGTATTATTTATTATCCAAATAATAACATATAATAAAAATAAAATATAATAAAGAATAATTAATAATATAATTAATAATTATAATAAAAAAAACAATGCTTTAAATATTATATAATATAAAATCTAAAAAAATAAATTACTTATTGGAAAGGAAAATCAATAAAAGATTATATAAATAATATAAATTATTACTGAAGAATTTTAAAATAAAATGTTCAAATAAGCGTCTCTGGAGATTTTCAAAATATGGAAATAAAAACATTCTAAACTGTTTGTTCCAGAACCTTCTTTAACGATCGCTATAAATAGCGAACGACCGCAAAATTAACTCAGTTATAACATGATGTTGGGACGCAAACGAGAGGCGACCAATCTTTATAATTCCGACTGAAAGTAAAACAAGAAAACTTGAGTCGTTAAAATAATCGATGAACCAAACAAGTTACAGAAAAGAAATCTCTGTCCTCATCAAACAGGTAAATATAGATTTTTCGGAATTATATTGAACCAAAGGGCATGTATGTCTAAAAGATATAAAAAACATAACTTAAAAACCTTTTTGTCTATCAAAAGGAAAATAACCAGAAAACAGAGTTATATCCCTTAACACTATTGATTATAACCACCTTATTGAAATTCATGTTTTTTTTTTACTTTTTTTTAAATTTTGATTTTCTTTCTTGGTTAATAAAAATTTGTTTTACTATTCGAAATATCTTTTTTTTTACTCTTTTATTGTTTATCTGATTATGTTTGCGGTGTTCCGATATCCCTAGACTGAAGAAAACCCTAACAGGCATGTATACAGTTCTTGTTAACACAGAGGAGTGGGCATTTTACTTGAGGAGGAGTTATGCAATGGTCATTTATAGATGATTATAGACAAAACACATTTACAATTTAGTTGTAATTACGAGACGAAGACAAACAGTTATAAAATATAGATGGTTATTTTTATTAATCAGCCGGCCGATTGATAATGTCAGGGATTCAATCCTTTTCAACCACATGGTCTACTCTTCTACCCTTTGCCTTTAAGAGCATCAGCTTGCATCTCTGACAAACTCTCTATGGTCATGAGTTTTTCTAACTTTGAACCCCATTATAATATATTCAGAATCTCCTTTATGCCGTCAGAGGTGTGGTCTTTACGTAACTTTATTACATTTCAATTCACCCGTGCCCTTGCACATGTATTTACACACCTCTGATAAAAAAGAAATCCGTAAATTAAATTGTATCATTAAACCTATTCATTACATTATATTTTCAACTTTGTTATCGTCTATTTTTTTAACTGGCATATTTAATATTCAATTATTTCTAAAGGAATGGACAATCGCTCTATCTCTGACATAAATAATATTTAGTAATTTCTAAAAGAATTAACAATCAACTACATTTCTAGGATTCAAATTATGTACTATCTTTTAAAACGTGCCTACAGTGTTCTATTTCCTAATATCATTTTCACTTATCTAGTTGGCCTTCTTACTTACATGAGAAGGGGGATAACCCTTCTTATGTAACACACCAGCAAAGGAGATAGTAAAATCTAAGGAAATGATGTCTTAAAAATGATAAACATCTGCAGATGTAGCTTAGTTGCTCAACTAGAGAGCGAATGATTCTCTGTTCAATCCCGGGTGTATCTCACAATTTTATTCAACTTTTTCTTAATTATGAATTCATTTTACGACATATAAAGAGGGATCATTTAAAGTCGCCGTAAATCATTTCTTCGTTTGCGTATTATAAAACTAAACAATTATCAGAAGCGACTTTTCCAGATCATTCATCGTCAATCCCAAATATCAATTGATGTTATATTGTAAACAAACACAAACGGAATTTGATAAACGATATTATCATTATTATTATTGTTATTATTTATTTTTATTTTCGGTTTGTTTTTTTGGGTTTTTTTTTTTTGCGAATTAGTCACCGCAGAATATTATTGTTTGAAATATATAATATTCAATTAAGGAGTTTATCTATAATAATACATACGCATTCTGCATATATTAAAATAACATGTTTAAGCATATTGTACAACCGGGCAACGCCGAGCGCCCAGCTAGTATATATATATATATATATATATATATATACATGCATATATATACATACATATATATGCACATGTGTGTATATATATATATACATATATACAAATAATAAAGCATGTCTCTGTGAACATTTAAATATTTAATTAGTGTGTTGCTGCGATTTACCAACCTTGAAGAAGAGTTAAAAAGTGAACAGAACGTTGTGTGTTTTGTAATCTTCAAAAATATATTACGCCTACTTGGACAACATTACGAGGTTTGTGAAGTCTGATTTTACCGTTGAGTCGTTATGTATCAGTTATTTTAATGTATGTTCCAAGTTTATGTAGTAGTCAAGATATTATCATAGCATTTTATGAATGGATTGAGAAACTCTTTTTCAAGAATAGCACGTGTGATAAAATGTTGTTATTTGGTTACTACAGTGCACAAGTCGTATGTAATCATGGAGACTTGTGGTGTTTTAAGGAGGTATACACTTGGTAAAGCTTATGACAAGACAATGGTATTCTTCTCTTCCAGTTCTTCACAAAGTTTTAACTTGCACTTTGTAACACCTTCCACCAACGTAAGATTTTTTACAAATCAACATGAATCGCCGAGGTCCAAACGTCGCTATATTATTGACTATCATCATCAAAGGGCGACGCGATCTTCAAGATATGTGTACAGACAGAGCGATGCTAGGTGGTAAGCGTGATACTGACAACAAACTTGTTAATGCGAAGATCATGATACAAATTACGATGTAGGTGAAACTTGGTATTGTTAAAATTCACAAGCGCATAGATGTCTCTGAGCTGAAAAGTGTGAAAGTACGTGATAAGCTAAAGAATTGAATGAATGACATCATATTTGACAGAACATGGGACCAATTCAAATCAAAATTTACAGCACCGGATTAAAATTCGCAGGTCTTAAGAATAAGCGCAGAGACTGTTTTGAGGAATCTGATGTTATTATCTACAACCTTATTGAAGAGTAGTAAAAAGAGCCCACGATAAATATTTTTAGTTCATATCACTAGATAAAAAGCTGATAATTATTTCAAAGAGGCAAAAGGAAACCTGTTGTGATAGCTTCAACAGATAGAGAATAAGGAGTGGACTGAGTTGTCTGCTTAAATACAAAATAATTTTTACTGTAAAGATTCAAAAACCTTCTATAGCAAAGCCAAGCAAGCATATGGTCCACAATCTTTATTTATACTTTTTTAACCATCTGAACATAGTTGTGTTTTGAGCAAAGATACACCCGATATCATAGCGCGATTGTAAGAGCAATTTATACATACGTTGATAACCCATCTTTAATAGATAAACCAGTGATTTCAAGTGTGTCCCAAATATATTATTATTGGGGAAATTATGGTGGGCCTCATACCGGATGAGATAAAATAAACTATCAAGTGATTTAATTCTTGGAAATGCAACAAAGAGATTTCTTTCTCTGGAAAGTGGTTACTTTCTATAGAAGAGACCAGTCCATAAATGAAAAGAATAGAAAAATGATATATTTACTTAAAATTAAAATATTGTAAAGTTTAAGGGAAAGGGTAAAGGGTCATATGACATACACATACATGACAGAAAAGAATAGACACTAGGATAAATATTTTCCGACGATTAGAATATGCTTATTTATATTTACAGATACGAATATGTTTGAAATAACACATTAAAATTAAAATTGCATTAAACAATATTTAAGCATGCCACAGAACAAAGGAGCTATCAGAATTTCTGCGAGGACGAATCGTGGGACAGCATAAATATAGTCTTTGTCAACACAAAATAGCAGTGAAAACTTTCAGTTTCCTTTTTTACTGTTAATACATTGATCGGACAATAAACAAGAGAGAATAAAGAGTGCACAAAACTATCACTAAGATTGCACCGGGTCCTCGGAAAGAACTTTGCGTCCTGTGAAAAGAAATGTATAAGAGAATTCTCGTTGCAAATGTTCTTATATTACAACAAAAGCTTGTGTCAGTGACAGAACAGCTGTTGGGTATCTTCACAAGCTGGGCTACTATGGTAGAGCTGCGTGAGAGAAACCCCTTCTTCGTCACGCCAAGATCAAACGCAGCGTGTGTGGCTTTAAGGTGTTTTTTCTGGGAAAGGAATATGACAATAATAATCCACGGGAGAAAACGATCCTGTCAGAGACAAAGCGCCGAAAAGTTAGCAGACTTGAATAAAACCCTGCTCGTAGGTAGTGTTGACGGCCTTATATAAGTATGTTGTTCGTATGTAACCGGAGAGCATCTCAACAGGATACATATTCCTACGCCGAATGGTCACTAAGCAGTGACAGAGTCATTTTTCGCCATTCCCCCCTCCTAAATTGTGTGGGTACGATTTCTGAATAGAACTTAATCAGAGTTACTATACATCACATAGCTCTCTTCTAAAAATCTTGGACGTCTTTGGATTCGTGAAGACCGACGCAGATCACTAATTTCATCAGGAACTATACTCTGGTGGCTTCCTTCTATTGGGTGCATACAGTTTGTACTGTCATCTTGCATATTTGTGTGTCTCTATGTTTAGTATAGTCCCATTGTACATTGAATGATGAATTGGGTTCGATATATTTAAGGATATTTATTTCATTTTCACTTCCGTTTTGATCGGTGGTGGAATGGTAAGGGTGTTGTTCAATTTTGATAATATCATATTTCTTCCCTTTGTATCTCTTCCTCCTAAACTGTCTATCCGTAAACTTCTGCACAGTAAAATAATGATCGACAACTTTCATCACCATATATCTACTGCAGACATTAGTGTTCACTCTATCTTGGTATAGATGGACAGTCTCCCCAACTTTGACGTCGATCTTTATCTCCGTAGTTTTGCCTCGGCCTTTATATTTAGCTGATGCCTCGTGACCTTTTAACTAATTTTGGTATTTTTCTTTAGTCAGGTGTTTGTCTTCTATCGGAAGTTTCTCACCAATGGTTAGTCTCTCATTGTCCAAACTTCTAGAGAAGAGTAGCCGTTTTCTCTAACTCTACTATTCATATTATATATTATCACGGCCAACTCAGTATCCGTTATCTTACCGCCGGATGGTTTTAATTTGCATAATTCCGTATGAAAGTCTGATACTGAGCTTTCACTAATTGGATTTTTGTTACCGTTCTTTATCTCTCCAATCTCTATTTTAATACGGAATGATCCCAGTAAGTTGTCTGTGAGTAGGGCTTGAAATTCAGAAGCGCCATCAACCATGATCTTTACTTCATCACCCGACGGGGGACAGAACCTCGATATGGTTGTGATTAAACACGCTCTTAGAGATTGGTTGCTTTCTGATAATAGTAACGTTGCATGTGTTAGGACAGAAACATTTTCTTGAATTAATAATACTAGTTGTCCTTCACGTTTTACGACATCACCAGCGTACCAGCTCCCAATTTTATCTGGTGGTTTAGTTGAGGATTGCTTCTTGAATTTGCTTGATATCTGCTTTAGTGACATGCAAGTGTGGCAACTATTTATGGAACGACTGATGGGCTTGTTCATATCGAGTGCACAGAATCCCATATTAAAAATCTGCTTTAACTGGTTTTTTACTGACATGGTGAAGTTGTAAGTGTAGAACTACTAAACGTCCGTCTAATACTCCTTGGGGACTGACGATTCTCTGTCTAGCTGGGCGCAAGTCTTCCTCCTGTGCAACTATGATTAACCCATATGCCGTGGTTGATGGGAGTTTACAATGTTGTAAATAGCTTTTTTATAGTGGTTAAACCTTTCTTCTTCTTAGATGGAGTTCTGCCATAAAGTAATATTCTATACACTTGTTGTAAGTCCAGACAGTCTTGTTGATCCTGGGTTCATGCGTTACGAGTCATGTATGGGATCGGACAATGACCAGCTAATATATCTTTTACAGTAATTTCTCTAATTACAGATATCTCCAGGGCGTTGATAAATTTACAAATTTGGCATTTTTCCTTACAATGAATAGCGTTTCGGCTAGCATAATCTGATATTTTATTTTTCCCTGGTATATGGGATAATTATACAGAATATCGATAAATAAAACTCAGGAACGTTGTGACCCTAGAGCGTGCAGAGAATGCGGAGTTGGAGTTTCTCAGATGCTTGTACACAGGGGCGACTATCTGTGAGCACTTCGGTAACGTGTTCCGATTGAATTATATATGGACCGAAATGCTTGATAGCTGAAGCAATACCCAGAGCTTCCAACCAACTGGCTAGCCAACCTGCTTGGTTCCCGTAAGTATTTTGTTGTCTTTTTTAGCGCTTTGGGGGCTGCTGGTTGCATTTTGTTTGGCTGAAAAATGCATTTATCCCCAAACAATCTATTGTCGTTGTATTTAATTGTAAATAATCCCGTTAAAAATGCAATGGTTATCGTTTACTTTTCTTATCCTCACCATGTGGATTATTATGAATATATAAACATCATAATGCACATATATATTTACATGCTAGTTCAGTTCTGGACACACGAATTAAAGATGCAGTTTTCTGTATGATTATTCTTTATCAGGAGGAGTAAAGTTCGTAATTATTTTATTGCTTCGAAGACTGAATTCTTTTGACTGTTTGCCGCTGACACCACGCGTGTGATTTTAAGGTGCATTTTCTGGGAAAAGCAGATGACAACAAACGTGAGAAAACGATCCTGTCAGAGACAAAGCGCCGAATAGTTAGCGGACTTGAATAAAACCCTGCTCGTAGGTAGTGTTGGCGGTCTTATGTAGTTCGTATGTAAGCAGGGAGCATCTCAACAGGATACATAATCCTACGCCGAATGGTCACTAAGCAGTGATGTAGAAATATAGTGGCTTGTAAGATGGTAGAGAGACCTATGACCTTTTGAACCAATGTTATTTTCTCTGATAGGTTACGATTTGCATTATTTCCCGACAGTAGAATCGTATCGATATGGAGTCTCCCTAGCAAGCGCTGAAACATGGAAATTTCTCGGTTATAACATGCCGTTCAATTTGTAGTGACAGTTACTGAGACCTGGTGAAATGCGAGGGGAAACATTAATTCTGCTAATTATTTTTCAATATTACATGACGGACCTCTGGCAATATTCTCCGCGTGTTAAATGAATCATGTTAAACCTTTATGGAAGACAAAGCCACTCTTGTCAGTCTGCTAGGGCGGCACAACATTGATTGAGCCAAAATAGTATACATAAAATTCTATAGCAAAGTCAGTCTCCTGATAATGTACCAATTAAAAACCTTTCGGGGCATAATGGGTCAGCACCTTCGCAAAAAGAAAAAGGAGTTATTTTCAAATCCTGAACTTTTAACATTATTACGTTAGACATGAAAAAGAAATTCATCAAGATAATATCCGGCAACTGATGAATGCCACGCACAGAAGTGTCTTAGAATTAAAAACAGCAAAAGTATGTCAAATAAGTACTAGTTATTAAATCTGAAATAGGATTAACTTTAAAGGAGATTTCTTTTATCGAAAAACAACTTCCGGACAAACGATGGTAAAGTTTTATAAAATTATAAAAATAAAATTATCAAAATAAAATTATCAAAATAAAACTGTTTGGAAACAGAATAGATTTTATTAATTTATTTTGGTTCATCTATTGTATATTATGTTTTTATTAGATCTTTTGACTTAAGAACATCTGTAAATAATTAATTATCAACGGGTTTATACAATGTGTTTGAGGTCAAAGACAAGTCCTGTTTTCTTATATTCTTAGGTTAGTTCTGTTTTAGTATAAAAAAGAAGAAAAAAAACTAGAACTAAGGAGTAAAGAGTTTAAAATGTACGATTTATCTAATTCCTATTCCTTATCTAAAATCGATAATAAAACAGGATTGTGATTTTGAAAGAAAATAAATACATTGCCAGACGTGAGTTATGACGTCGTCACTTATTCTATTTTAAATATAGGTAAAATGGACAGACATGACAATTTAGGTGAAAATTAATAGAATGGTCGAGTTTTTAGCTTAATGTGTACTGCAAAAAGCAGCGCTAAGTGTAAATGTGTTGTCTGTGATCCAGATCTGATAAAGTAAGAAATGATAAACACACTGACGTATTGTAGAAAAAAGAAAATGATACAGAGATCTCTTTTCAGTATTATAATTTTATCTCGATTACAGGATAATGATACAAAGTGTAGATGAAATACGCTGAAACAGATGACAAACAAATAAATAAAATGAATCACGGATCGTCTACTATACTTTTAAAACAATTTAATTGGTTGGTATCTTGTCTACTTGTTGTCTCTATGCATACTATACATGATGGCAGGCACTGGTGAAACAATTAGCGAATTATATCTTTTCTGAGTACAGAAACTTATATTCAGGGAATTTAAATACAAAAAAAAAACTTGATAAGTTAGTCTAGAACGTCGTCATTTTTGTCTTAGCTAACTTACCTGCTTTCACCTATGAAAAGAATAGCGTAAGTTATATTTTGTGATATTTATCATCGCACCAATTTTACCTGCGATATTTGTGTCCGACTGTGCAAAAATAGCATCGTCTTATTCAGTACCCGTCGACGGTATTCCTCATCATGCTCACCTCCATAGTCTCCACAGCTAAAGGAATCTCTACCTCTATCCCCTTAGGATAACTGAATTCGATGCAAAACTGAACTTCATTGTGGAGCAAGTATAAGGAAAATATAAGTACAATAAGAATGCTGAAGGTCGTTATTCAGAGACAAAATTAGACGTATTCTACAACATTATGTAACATTATGTATGTGTTGAAAGAACCGAATAATGCAATTAAAGTAGAAACAAAGAAATGACACTAGAGGGACAGACGCATCACATATAAAAGCAGAAAGAGAGAGAAAGAGAGAGGGAGAGAGAAAGAGAATAAGAGAAATACATAAATGTAAAAAGGGAATGTAAAACAGCATTTTATGCATTTGGAGAATTTATTATGACTACCTCAGCAAGATGTGACCCACGGTCAGAAAATAAGGATGTCCAATCAGTGCTCCTAAAGGAGGAAAATGTTGGCCAAGTAAAACTTTCCTCGACATGCACATCGGCATTTCTCGGTAGGGGCGCCTAAAGCAACAACGATTAAGCTTTCCCCACCCAAAGGCCGCAAGATCTGGGATGGTAGCCCTCCAAGGTAATACCAATGCGACAGGTACTGGGACAGTTCTTGCTCCTATTCTGTCGGGCTGAACCTCGAGAACGGATCCCTGATTGGTATTACCTCTCTAGTCGCAGCAAGGAGACTCAACTTCTATCAATAAAAATAGTAGTAGTATAACTAGAAAAATAGTAAAATTTTCATTTTTAACATTAACATTTTATAGAATTTTTTTTAATATTAATTTCAATGGTCGATTGATATTGAGTCAATGTTTACTCATCTATTTAAAAAATATTTTAATCAGACAGGGCATTATATTTTTTCTGTACTACATCATATATTTTCTCTCATATTCTAAGCTGACTGCCGCAAATTACCACTCCTCAAACACTCATCATTTGCTGTCTCATGCGTTTCCTTTCTCTTCTCCTGGTCGTCATATTACAACACTCTGGACTCCTTACACTCATACTACTCTTCTGTTTAGTCAAGCCTGACAAGCGAAGAAACAACCAAGTCATCTAAATAAACTGATAACCCTAGTTTATCCTCACTCTTGTTATGTCTGGTAAAATTAGGAAAACTAGAGAAAAATAATATAGACAGTGTGCTTTATCATACTACAATATACAGTAGAAGTAGGTAGAATATTGTATTATATAAAGGAATTAAATCAAATTAGATAGTATATAGTTGTATGTGTACATGTGAGCAGCATATACTCATTTGTGTACGGAAGAAAATGACAAAAAATCTAAAGATTATGGATGCAAAGAAATGCTGATTTTGTCTGTTCTTATTAACAAGAGCTTTCAACACTTTTTAAAATTATTTGTTCATTTTTCCGTTTGCTAAACTGGAATTATATCTTTAACATTATTTTATTTTTACATTAATCTCGACTTAGTGAAGCGTTTTCACGTCACTTTAGATTTCTTTCTCCAAATTTGTCTTTCCTGCTTGATTCCCTCCTACTTTGTTGAAGTTTGTGCTCCTGCCCAATATTTCGATAGAGTGCACTCATTATAACCCCTCTCCACTTATCTGCTTTTTTTTGTCATTTTGTAGTTACTTTTTCGCTTTCGCCTGCTTCATATCTTCAATGAGTAAAGCTATTATAATTATGATGATCCCTACCACCAGCCAGACCAAACTAGCCAATTTCATCTAACATTCCTACTGCTGAAGATAACTCGACTTTTGTTACAACTTCTACTTGATAATCTGCCTTAACTCCTCTCTGTTTTTCGTAAATGCTTCAAACACACAGCTCATAATTGCTTGTTACATAAATTACACTCACGTATCCACACATACCCAAACTTATTTACCTCATCATTCGCCAAGATCATGAATTTCGTTCTTGCCTTGTTTAAATTGTAATCAGCCACATCCCATAATTTTGATTAGATTCTGGAGTACTGTATGGCTAGGTTTACTATATGGTATATTTCAAACGTACTGTCATGATGAAATATTGGGGCGGCTTCTTACACTACGAGTCTTCTCCCTTCAAACAATGTAACATAGCTTAACGCATTATAATCTTTCTACAACTGTTCAATGGTACACACCAGCTATTACAAATTATGTGCTATCTCATTCTGTATTTTACTAACCTTCCCGGAGCAAATACACTTGGTGACAAGTGTCCTTATAAAAATAAATTCAAACGTGCGCGCACACGCTCCGATATTATTTTATTTGCCAATAACCGTCTCTCTGACGTGTGTATATATAACGCGTATGTTGTGCAGCTGATCGTGCTGTCAAGTATATATATATATATATATATATATATATATATATTTGTATATATATATATGTATATATATGCATGTCTCTTTTAATATAAGTGTAATGTTTTCTTTTCCGTATTATGAATATTATCCTCTGTTCGATTGTGTGTGTTTACACATATAACTACAGTTCACTATCGGGACCAATATACGTACATTTTAATTACAGGTTTTGTTTGCGTGGCACAGAGAGGAAACACATACCTTCTTCATAGTCACTGTTGTCCGGCGGTAATTTTTCCCCTTCCAAAAAAGGTCATTACATCAAGTTATATGTTGCATAAATTTATTTCATCTTTATGACTTCCACTGGAGTTGTACACATTTCTCTTTAGTTTCTACATCTGTTTTAGCTTGTCAAGTCGCTGCTGCTACGGGCCGCAGAAACAAAACCTCTTCGCAGCATATCTCCAGTCAGTCTAAACTAATTCTCGTCAGGTGTTTAGCTGCCAACTCGCTGAACTGGTTTGTATTTTACGAGGATATGATAATTTGTTTTTTTATTTATTACGTCATGCAACCAGGTCAACCTTTTTGTTTTGGTGAACTGTAATTTAATTGTTTTGTAAAAATAAAATTCCATTATTTTATTATATAAATATTGAAATGAAAATAGTTTAATGTTTTAAACTATTAAGCTTTCCATTTCAATAACATTCCTCTTCTATTAAACACATCTATTGCAATAAAAAAAAACAAACTTGTACGCCATATTTTGTGTTTCATACATTCATCGGATCGTCTGACGCTATCCAGGATTCACAATATTAAGTAAACATATCTTTACACAAAGCCGACTAGTTCGCGTATTTATCCTGTAATTACGTCGGTTATATTATAATACTTCTGCCTGTTGGAAATAAATAATTTATTGCTCTTGGCCAAGTCTAACCTGATAACATTTGATATTGATATACTTCCTTTTGCTACATAAACTATTATTCTTTTAATTTTTCTCTATATTTTCTATTTTTTTGAATATGCCTTATATGTTGTAACAACGCCCCAAGCATTCCACTAAACATTTCCAATAATGCTAAGAAATTAATATGTGGATATATTTAATTTTTTTTAGAGAAAATTTATTTTACAATAGTATCATAACTGCTTCCACACACACAATTAGAAATTACTTTCTACGCGCCAATTTAAATGTTTAAAATTTATGTCAATTAACTGATTTTTTTATCATTCGAGATTTTATTTTCAAGTTATGTGAAACACATATTTTCATTGAAAACGGTTCACAGGGATTATAATCAAATGTAAGAGAACCGATAGAAATATTATACTGAAACCAAACAAAATTATCGTTTAAGAAGGCATATATTAACAAGGAATGTAGTTTACATATGTTTTAAATGGAAGTTTACTTTTCAATATAAGACACATAGCATGTGTGTGAATATTGTTCGTAAATATTGTTTGTGAATAATGTTGTTAAAAAACAAGACAAAATTTATTAGTTGAGATACCAGAGAAGCCAGAGTAGATCGTTTAAGAGCCGCGCAGAAAATCGTATTCAAAACTGATCTGCTTAATTAAATCAATTATGTTTTATTAAAAGTGTTAATAATAAGCAATGTCTTTTGTTTATCATATAAAAAGTTCAAAAAGATTAGTTAGAAATATTGCAATGTATAAATTTATACAGATTAGCAGACGATAATAAATCAATGAGTTTTGTGTGTATGTGTGTTCGTTAATGTCGGTGTATGTGTGTGTGTGTGTATGTGTGTGTGTGTGTGTGTGTGTGTGTGTGTGAAAGTTGAGGGAGATGTTGCAGGGAGAGGCGCCCAACAAATGGGCGACCCAAAACATCGATCTGTGGATACGGGTAAAATTTATTATTGACGAAAAATCTGGCTATTTAAGATATCAACGTGGCTTCCAGAAAGACAGTTTTAACAAATTTAAAAAGTTCTCTAATTGATTCAGGATAGTGTATACGTAGACGATGTGCAAAAAAACGAGCACTACGAGCTTTCTGTTTGTTACCTGCTATAGACACTTTTAGTGGATATGTGTAACAGCTTACTGTCCTACAAACTGGTATGTTAAAACTTTTTTCTAGAAATTTAAAAACAGTTTCTAACAGTTTTCTCTTTTATTAGCCCGTGAAATTTTTACCAGCCAAGATATTCGACTTCGCATTGGATGCATAAAATCGTTAGATGAAATAAAATGAGATTAATTAAATTAACTGGTATATTTTTTCCATCCATACTTTTTAAAATATAGATTAGACAGAAAATCCTTGTCATGGTTGGGGTACTATTTTATTCATCTAAAAAGAGAGATGAATTAGGAATATAAAAAATATGAGAAATTGTCGATTATTAAGGACTATGTTAATTGTAAGGTAAAAAGAGTTTCAAGTCTGTCGCTCGGTCGAAGGACGACGTAAACCGAGGGATCAATTTCGGTTCTTCAACAAATGCCGAACTTCACTCAGAGCGCTGTAGAGGTCCAGCGGTCGCATTCTGAAAAACAGGATATCATATCTAGTAGCTGGGACTTTACTATTACGTGGCGAATGATTTAAGGTGCATTGCCTTTTAATGACAGACTTTTTAAAACTGACTTTGGAAAAGATTCTTTCTGCTTGCGCTGATAATATTAATTAAGAGAAGATCGAGCACTCCTTCGAGTGCACCAGACTGCGAGAGATATTGAAGTATGTAAACAAAGGCGAAGAGTTTAGCAAGCATTTTGCAATATTTGGAGACTCCATTCATTGTGCAAATATAGCACTAAAAATATTTATTTTCAATAAGAAGTACAGACTGGAATGTTTTGTTGAAAAGTGCGGCACTAAGCCAAAAATGGCAATGGACGCCATCAGCGTCTAAGTTAATTATTCTGATCTAGTTAGAACCTAATTTTACCCTTCAACAATTGGACATTAACACAATGCACCCATTACTTTACACATCCTTCTATAATCACCATAAAAACTCAGACTATAACTTTTTTTGAAATATGCGTTGGAGGTTGGTGGAATGAAAATTATATTTACAAGTGTGAAATGAATATCTGCAATTATAAAAAAGAGGTTAGTAAAAAAAGATTCACCATTACAAAACTTTGGCAGATACACTGATTTGCCAGTAAAAAAGAGGAAGGTAGATTTGAAAGCTTCGTAAGAGGAAATCGCACCACTGGCAAGTCAAGCAATCTATAACCTCATTAGCATTGGAAGGGAAAATGAAAATACATATATAGGTAAGGGAAAAGGCGGGGCTTAATAATTATTTTAGCACACTTGCTTACCTATGAATAAAAAGTGTCTAGGAAACTAGACAATAAACTGAAGGAGTTGGGTCTCATCCCATTCACTTTTATCAGCACTGCGAGGTTGACATAAAAAAAGCGAAACTATTTTCGAAATTGCAAAACAAGTAGCTACGGTCTTCCTTATCGGTTGCTTTGGACTGATGTAATTTGATCCTCGCGGCTCCAGTGTCGATTTTTTTCTAAGATCAAGCGTATCGAATTTAGGTTGTTCTGAATAGTCCTGCTTTTCACGATAAAACTTTACTTTACTGTTGACTTGTCACCATCGAAATTGGCTTAAAAATATTCATTCTTAATCTGATAGGGCGTCAGTTTTGTTGGTTTTATAATTTTCCTACTGGTTACAATTTTGTTATACAGTGATTGCCAAATTTCACCTGGCTTTTAGCAAGTGTAGCTCTTCTCAGTCGGTGTCGGTCTATCACATCAAGGTCCAGTACCATGTCGATTCCTGCCAGAAACCTATTTAGCGAAATCACTTTGAGTCGCAACGACATATTCCTCACCAGCCTCTCGGCATCAGGCTCCCCACAATACTCAACCTCTCTGCTCTCCACTACTCGTATATTGCTGGCTCCATTCCAAGGGTCGGTGAGAGTAGTATTGACAAGCGTAGTGGTACCAATGATATCAACATGGAATTAAGCTCTCTTACCTTTAACAGTGATCACTATCTGTAGTAACAAACTCTCGCACTCTTTTCCAGTATGAAAAGGGGTGATTACTGGCGCAATAGAACTCATTTACTCGTTTCTCGGAAGCGAAGAGCAATGCTTGCTAAAGTGTCCAACCTGAGAACACCGAAAACAGATCATGTCTGGTCGCGACTCTCTACACCTTTCACTAGTTAGGGTCCTTGATATGTGAAGCATTTACCTGTAAATTTACGACTTTGCCTCCTCACCCGTGTGCACCTCTCTGCTGGGATTTATCTTAGAAGCTGCAACTCTCCCATTTTGCAGGAATGTTTTACCAGCACTCTAAAATGGCTTAAAATTCCCTCCACCACAGGATTTCAATCCCAGTCAATCGTTGTAGTTCCATAGATATGCGGCCAGGAAAATCACTCTCTGCAGCTAGCTTATCAGCCGTCTCAAACTGTGTCTATTATATCCTTCCCATCCTGCTAGACGCTTTATTTCCGCTTCTTATACGCCCACTGTATCCCTGATCCAGGAAACTCTCTTTATTGTATGCCTCAAAAACGCTCTCTGAAAATGTGATCTTTAATTTGTTCTCGATGCTCTCGGCAATGGTCTGGTCTGTCGCTCTCAATTCCAGGTAAATCGCTTGCGCATTCCCTTTCAAATACATTGGAATCAATGTTGCTACATCTTCGATCTTTTGCAGGTTTGCAAGTAGCTTTAGCTTATTAAGCCACGTGACCAAATCACCGTCTCCGGTAAATTGCCTCATGCTGTAATTGCTTAACCTTATTCGTCTGCCCATTTTTTCAGTTAACCTAAATAGCTTGCAGTAAAATATTATGCGCTCTACTAACAATTTATGTTAACTGTTCTTTTAGTTCTTTACAATTCCCAGTATCAAAATTCAAATCTTACCTTCCTCCTTTTCATAATTCCCTGTCTCAAAATTCAATAAACGTTGACAAAACTCACTTTTGCCAACAGGAATGCCCTTCTCTTATCAACATGGCTTCTTATTATTATTGCCTGTCATACACATATTAGATGTCCTGAAGTCTCGTTACTAAACGACATCACCAGCTTTTAAATAATCGCAGCAGCCTTATTTTTCTTTCTTTTATTCTTTTCTCCTGACGGGCGAGAACATTACATTCTTTACAAAAATCAGTTTGTTACTAATTTTTTAATCACATTCCTAAACTATGATGTGAATTAAACTGTTTACAATTAAATAAATGTGTGCGACATCTTTCGCTTGCTAAAGTTGGCAGTAAATTAGCTAATAAACTTCTTGAGCTTGCCACATCACTTATTTCCGATCAAAGACTTGGCTGTAATGTAAGTAGTAGCCCGCCACAGTAGCACACCACATCGAACAAAGACGTGCTAAGCTTTTAGTATCCGATGAATTTAGGCTTAAGTCTAAGTTTACCGGAACACGAACAATTCTGTGATCCGAGTGAATTGTATTATGAAACATTTGATACACAAATGTTTCATAATACAATTCACTCGGTGAATATTAGTGGGAAGTTGTAAAGCAACTAACCCACGTCTTCTTTTCTAAGTTAGGAATTGGTTCATGTGATCAAATCACGGCTCAGTCATAAATATGCCCCATATGTCATACTTTACAGGCTTATTCCTAACAGGCTGATTGAAATTGAAATTAAAATCAATTAACAGATTTATCGCTTAGCTAATTAAAAAAAAATAAAAAGGAATGTAACTTAAATAATTACATTTTCTTTTAAGGTGAAGTAATCAATCTATCTTTATATCTATAAAGGTGAACGTGTCTGTGTGTCTGTGTACCCTTGTGTCTCTGTGTCTGTGTGTCTGTCTGTGTACAGTTCCCTACGCAATAACTCGGTTAATTTTAATCCTACATACTCGAAATGTGATATACAGGGTACTGAGATTTGGGAAAATCTTTATTATCCGTTTTTGGCCAGAAATGTGGCTGTTAATGGGTCAGAGTTAATCGATTTGACCTTTGAAAACTCTACCAAACTCCTCCAATGATTTTTGGGTCTAATCCGTGAAATTTCAGATATAATTTCCTTGAGTATGGATCTAATTTAATAACTTAATTTGAGCCCAAAAAAATAAATGTTAAGAGGCCATAATAGGGGTAAAATTAAAAAAAATAACCTTTGCGGTCTCTATCAAATTACTCAGACAATCTCTTGTCTAAACATGTGAAATGTTACATAAATGGTATTCAGAGATAAGGCAAGCATTTTAATCGGTTTGAATTGAAAATTTGAGCTACCAATATATGAATGTATGTGTGTATGTTTGTATGTATGCCTAAAACTTTCGACAGAGGCGACGGATTTGCACAAGATCAGTATCATTTTTAAGCTCGGCCCTTCAGACGACAAATACCGAAAAATCGGCTAAAAACATTAATACCTTTATCCTAAACTAGGCACCTTTCTGCAGGGAGGAATCGCTTTTTTCGCCGATATTTTCTAATGTTATTCCTTCTTTTCGATTGTCTAACCTTAGTACCTAGGCCACTTTCGGTTTGGCAGTGGTCGTAACAGCAAATACATGACGTTTTTCCCCGTTCTTTTCCTCCTTCGCGGTACAGGTTCGAACCTGCCTTCCTACTACCACCTATTCTTTGCTCAACACCCACCTTCAACCACTCGGGAAACGTCGGGCACCCAGGCTAGTAATTTATAAATCTCAAGAGAATTCATCAAAGTTAATTGCAAAACATGTTTTCAACACTAAAATGCATGTTTTCACTATTGTTTTAAAAGTTAAAATAATAAATAATTAACGATCAAGAGGGCTCTCGTTTGATGCAATTTAAATTGTTCATGAGAGCGGAATTTATCTTCCATATTTGAACATGTCTCGAAACGTTTCTAAGAAAGAAACGCAATAGAATTTGACCATACGGCAGGATAGAAATGCTTGATCGAGTACATGGACATGAGGATTTATAGACAGGTTAGTCTTTCATTATTTATATTATTCTTAAGTCATCCGGTGTTTCATGAAGGGATGATTAAAATACCACCCAACATGATTTATTATTCATGGCATTCATAATTGTTGCCATCACAATGCCGCATTCATTCGACAGGATCTAACGTTATTGTAAACATGCTGGTGTGCAGTGTCAGTATGTGTGCGTGAATAGAATGTGTTTAGTTTAGACTGATCTTCGATGACCAACGATTTTTTGTTCACCCCCATCTCATTTTTCGATCTGTAGGAACTTTCCCTCCCTCTCCGCTGTCTACTTGATTCATTCTATTAATATTTGCGGGCTTTTATTTTTTTTTCTTTCTTTTTTATTTATTTATTTATTTATTATTATTATCCACTAGGAGTTTTCATACACACCCACACACACACCCACACACACACACACACACACATATATATATATATATATATATATATATATATATATATATATATATATATATATATGTATATATATATATATATACATACTAGCAGGCTGATGTAAAATATGCCTTTATATGGTATTTTGATTAATGCAGATTTCGTATTTTTTATTATGTTATATTGGACCAGATACGATTTTAAAAGTTAAAAAAACTTATTCATACGCCACCACGGAGAATCGAAGCCAAAACTTACGGATTTTTGTTTTACTTTTTCCTTTGACATGAATAACTGCGCAATGAAGACATGTTTGCCGCAAGGCTAAATATAAAAAAAAAATGAACCAATAGCTATTACGTTACGCATGCATATTCGTGATGCTGTCCTTCGTCCTTTACCTGGCAAATTCCATTTTTTAAATTTTCACACTTTAGCACCGATTTTCCCCAGCAAAAACTCAAATATAAATGTCGCATGGGTTCTATTACGCTATATGTTAAGGTTTATCTGTATACCAAAAACTGACAGATAAGTATGGTAGGCAAAATTTTAAAACAAATATATATACACCCACCTATATATAAAAAGAGATTTGTGATTACTATTGCTTTTTCCGCACATATTATGCAAGTATCAATCATGTAGAATATCTGCATGAATATGGTTACACGTAATAGTAAACTCGAAATAACCATCCCATATGGAAACCGATAAAAAGGGAATGTATTAAAATGAATGTTTAAAAGAATATGCAAATTGAAAAGATCATTTGCAGATGAATGCAATTTCACAAGTCATATATAAAAAGTTATATTTTCTTTTTAAATAATAGAAAAAAGGTGTTTAATATGAATATTAATACACAATATATATATATATATATATATATATACATATATATATACATACATACATATATACATATGATTAATAAAGGTTAAATGAACATTTCTTAGTGAGGATTTTAGTGAAAAAGTTACAAAAATGAAATGAAAATAAAATACATGTATATTTCTAGGAATTATTAGAAATAAACATCTCTTTATGAAACTGTTGACGTCATAATAGAAAAACTATCTTTCTCGAATACTGATTTTCTCCTTTTCAATTATGTAACTTTATTTTACCTAATAAACTTTTCTCTCGTTCCCCGTCTCTCTCTCTCTCTCTCTCTCTCTCTCTCTCTCTCTCCATCTGTCCCTCTTTTCTCCTGCTCTTCTTTCCTCTACCTGGCTCGACCTCTCAGCATGCATTTTCCTTTTTATTTACGCCATTCGGTTCCTGCCACTAAATCTATTACCATTTGTCATTTTTTTTTACACAGTGATCACCACTTATCAAGATTCGGAAGCCACTCAGGGATAAGGGTTATTGCAAGTACATTACGGTAGTGTGGAGATTTGATGAAGTGTTTACTTAAGAGGGCGGTTCATTAGGAATTTGTTAACGTTGGACTTACACACATCCAAGTTGTAGTCCGGTGGGAAGCAGGCAGACGGAACAGAGTTCCACAGGCGTGCAGTTCTAAGAAAGAAGCCTTGTTCATGGAATCCACGTTTTGATTTAGGCACAGATACAGAGTGGGGGAAATTTTTCACATTGGATTCAGCTAGACGGATGTTTTTCGTGACATATTGACGGAGAGATTGGAGTTCAGACGAGCACCTGTCATGGAAATAACGATAAAACAAGGATAGGCTCGCAACGTCTCTTCTGTGAGAGAGAGGTTGCAGGGTAGAGAAAAGTACATCCCCACTAAGCCACGAAGTCTATTTTGTACTCTGTCAAAGCAGGATAGGCTGTTTTTGCAGCTCCTGCCCAGATATGGCAGGAGTATTCCATCCTTGGACGTACTTGGGTTTTATATAGATAGAGAATTGCATCAGTAGTGAGATATCTTCTGGAGCGGTAGAAGGATCCCACCATCTTTCCAGCGACCTTGGCAACAGACTTGATGTACGTGTTCCATTTCAGATCAGGAGTAAAGGTCAAACCCAGAAGCTTGTCAAAACACGGGGCCTCACCCAGACAAGAGCCATCCATCACAACTGATGCCAGATGGGGTTCAGAGCGTTGATGATGTAATGATAGGAGTTTGGTTTTGGATGCATTAAAGGTAACCAGCCACATCTTCCCCCACTGAACCACGCGCTCGAGATCAGAGGAGAGAGAATCAGAGAGAACTTTGTCATTTACAGCCTTAGATGTGTTGCCGTAGATGGTCGTATCATCAGCATAGATGTCAACGAATGATTTAAGTATGTGTTTAGGGAGGTCATTGATGTAGATTAGGAAGAGAGTTGGGCCCAGGATTGACCCCTGAGGGACTTCAGCATTTATATTGCAGGCCTCCGATTTTTGTTCATCGACCACTACTCTTATGAGCCCATCGGAGAGAAATGATTTAATGATTGAGAAAACATTTCCAGTTATACTGTAGCTGGGAATCTTGTGAAGTAGACCCTTATGCCATACCTTGTCGAAGGCCTTTGATATGTCAAGAGCAATTGCCCTAGAAAGGAAGCCTTTGTCAAGAGATTAACTAATCCTGTGAGATATAACCGTCATCAAATCTGCGGTAGATCTTGCAGAGCGGAAACCATATTGTGTGTCACTAAGAAGGTTGTTTCTGCTGAGGTGGTTGACTATTTCTCTATTTAATATTGATTCCAGCAACTTAGTCATAACATACAGGGGACGTATTGGCCTGTACTGAGAGGGTGATGACTTATCACCTGAATTCTTAAATACTGTGCAAACTGATGAGGTCTTCCAGGGAGTCGGAAAGCACTTCTCCTTAAGGCAGCGCTTAAATAGTTTCGTAAGTATAGGAGCGGGTTCTGGTTGAAGCTTTTTCAACACTATAATTGGGATGCCATCAGGGCCAGTTGCTTTACTGGAATCAAGGTTCTTGATTAGCTTGGCGACCTCATGCACGGATATTTGTATGTTACCTAGCTTGTTCTGTGTTATAGGAGGAAATATGGGGAGTTGATGGCCTTCGTCGCATAGGTTCTTTGCAAATAGTTTGGCCTTGTCTGACGAGATGAGCTCTGGTCCATTGATAATGGTTGGGATAGAACGCACACTTCTGTTCAGGATCGTATTTGTTATTTGTCAAAACTGGTGGGAACCAAGCCGCTGATCAGCTACCTTGGATTTAACAGACTGGGCATATAGCCTGCTTTCATTTTTTATTACTCTTTTCCAGTGGTTGCTGGCAGTCCTGAAAGCAGCTTTAGTCTCAGTGCATCTATTATGTTGGTAGCTATGGAAAAAGTGATTTCTGTGCGCGATAGCAGCAGCACATTCTGGGGAGAACCATGGCTGGCTGTTAGGTTTTTGTTGGAATTTTTTAGATGGTATGAATTGGTCTATGCCTACACTTAACCATTCGGTCAGATCTGATACTATAGAGGACACTTCCTTTTTAAACATGGAGTGCAGAGGTAAATCAGATATGAATGTACGGAAGCTATCCCAGTCAGCCATAGAGTATCGGTATACAGTACGGTGGAGGGGTACGTCTGGGGACTTATTACATTTCGTTTTTATCTTAACTGATACGACGGAGTGGTCGGAGGATCCTAGAGGAGAATGAACGGAACATGAACATAGCTCAGGGGAAGTTGAGAGAAAAAGGTCTAGGAGGCTTGCATATTGACCGAGTGTATCGGACACACGAGTTGGTTCGCGAACAATCTGAGTGAGGTCATAAGCAATGGCAAAATCATGACAAAACCTCCCCTCATCGTCTGTCTTATTTGAATGTGTCAGCCCTTCCACTTTATGGACGTTGAAGTCACCACAGATGTGGATATTAGCCGAGGGATTTGCAAACAGTATGTGGTCTATTTTCTCAGATATGCTCTTAAAGATAGTAACTCCACTGTTGTGTGGCCGATAGAGGGCAAATATTAATGCAGTGGTGTTAGCAAATGCAACCCTGAAGCACATATAGGGTAAATTAGGATCTTCTCTAGAGATATCCCTGCCACACGGGAAGCCATCCTTAATTTAGGCACATATTTCATGCCCATGGCGATTTTGGGGGTCAGATTTAGCTGTTAAGTTAGAGTATCCATTAATTATGAACTCATCTAGGGAAGTGCTCGGCTCTATTCCAATTCCTTACTTTTATTTTTGTACCTTTTCTCCACGTTAAAAAACGACCTTGGTGTCTTACTCTGTCCCGTTGCGAGGCATTGTAAATAGGTGCAATAATCTAAACATTCATGGAGAGAGAAAATTGCAGAAGTTTACCAGATAATATAGGATTCACAAAAGTTATGTCTTTACTACTTTTCCAATTAATATGATTTTTATAAATCGCTGATTTTAATCAGGAATATATATTTAATATAATAGACTAAAATATTTCAACCTCATAGAACTAAACGTTAAATTATAACTGTTCGTTCACCATTGCCGATGAAGACCACGAAATTCACTGATGATAGTGTCACTTGTGCTAAAGGTTAGGCAAGCCTCAATAACGTCGAATTGCTTTATTCCAGGGAGTGCCAGTTCAACTAAAAAGAAAAACGATCCGCGTTGTCCGGGCTCGAACGTGAAACGCGAAAGAAGGCAAAACTTTACAGCCAATCGCTTTTACCGACACGGCCGCGAATGATTGCGACATCGTAGAAGTGAAAATAAGCTATTTAAACAGTTTAGTTTGATACGCATGCGATACTTTAGAAAAAAAGCGACGCAAAAAGGACGCCCCCTTTCAAAAGGTGCTCCAGTTGACCGCGAAAGAATATTTTTCTAATTATCACATATTATTCATCCAGGATATTGCAAATTAAGATAGTACCGCTTTCGACTCTGTCGGATGTGGCTGCTAATTTTTTTAGCGAACATGCAAACACACAGACACACACACACACACACAAATATACCAGAAGAGGAGCTAGAGCTAGGTTGAACACATTTCTAGTCGACATTTCCTAGCACTTTTTTCTGATGAGAAACATTAGATATTGTAATACCTAGCCATAAACGCACATAAACTATTGTTACGCCGTATCCCAGTCCTACTGGGGATGGTAGAGATGGGTGACGTAACGAAATATATTAAAAAAGGTTTCCCAGGTTCCTTGATAATGCGTTGTTATGGGAATGGGACAACCGTCTCGAAGACAACAATAAAATGAAATGTACTGGACAACGAAATCACATAAGAAAATCGTCGAAAAATTAAGAAAATTTTATTTATATAAAAATAAAATTCAATTCAAGAAAAGAAAATTAAAGATGTCTGACTAAATGGTCATAATGATTCAAATTCTACCGACAGAAAAATATATCAACAGTCAATGTTCATATAAAAGACAAGAAATTGTCTGCTCAATTAGATAAAGGTTCTAGGGTAAGAGAGAGATGTTGGAGAAGTGAAAGTTTTGGTTGAAAACCTCACTGAATGTCCTTTGAAATGTGTCCTTTCTTTTGTTTCTTATATATATATATATATATATATATATATATATATATATATATATATATATATATATATATATATATATTTCTTTTCTGTAAATTGTTTATATTTGATTACGCACGCGCAGGCTAGTTTTCATATTTCTGTCCTTCGGATTGTTTACGTTTCATTATGCGCGGGTGTGTTAATTGCTCCAAGTGTTTGTTTCTGAAGCTCATCGAAGCACTTGATTTATAGTAAATAGTTAACTGCTTCTTTGACTCTTCCTTCGCTGGGTTCATTCTTTTCTTCAGTCAATATTCTAACTTTGACCGCTGAACAACACAGATTTTTACCGTCGCCGCCAACGTCGGCTAGTGTCGTTGATATTTACCTCTGCGACGCCGCTGCCGTCGCCTTTCGCGGACTTCGCCACCCGACCTACGCTGACTTACGTCTTGTCGCTTTGAAGCACAAAGCTCCACCCTGTTGACAACTTTTTTCAGGGCCTTCTCTCCTCTATACGGTCTATCTCTCTCTTTCTCTATACAGTTTCTCTCTATATATATAAGGCCTATCTCTCTATATATATATGGTTTAGTTCTCTCTATCTTTTCTCTCTTCTCTCTTTCTCGTATATAAGCTTTCTTTTCTCTTTCCTATTCAACCCTTCGTTCACAGTATCTCTGTCTGACATACGTATACCAATATATAACGTTGTCTTGTCTATAATTGCTCTTATTATATTTATGCTTAACTGTATCTATTGAGCTTTACACCTCTTGATAAGTCCACTTTTAAAGAAACCTTCATTACTATTTAACTTTTTCCTAAGGCACACACACACACACACACACACACACATATATATATATATTAAGGTTGGACGATTAATCGGAATCGGGAATCTGGTATAGCGGAACTTTCTGGGTATCAGTATCGGTATCGGAATCGGGACAATTATAGTCTGATTTCCAAACCGATTTTTTTTTATTTTTAAATAAAAAATGAAACAAGCACAAATATATTTTTTTCATTAGAAGTTGTTTCCTCACAGCATAAAACTGGAAAGGGCCACAGAATGAGTTATAGATCTCGTTTCCAGATTTAACGTTCATTAGCAGAGTTTTATTTATTTTATTTATTGGTTATTTATAACTCGTCTTTGTAATCGTGTCGCATTTATTTGCTAAACTGTCTATGTGCCCTCATCCGAGGGAGTTCGTATGATTATTAACAAGTTTAAATTTACTTGGCACCAGCTGTTCATTGCTTCTTCTGAAATAATTAAAGTTTATGGCACCTTTTTGAACTCAAGGAAATTCTCAGACTCTCTAAACCTATTTTAATTTGTTTTTATCAGTTTTTAATGTAAGTAAAGAGTTCACTTGCCTAGAGTTGAACTTGCCTAGAAATCAATTGCCTATTCAATATCACAGCTTTTGAAAAGCTTTTCGCACCTATTTGATAAATGGGCATATGGCATCTATCAGAGACTTCGGACTTTAACATCAAAAATGAAACATACTTGGATTTTTTTTTTCTGGTGTTGTTTTTTCACGATCACCTAATCTTTAAAAATATTTCATGTTTCCTTATATTTTATTTGGTTTTGGTACAGGTGAAAATATAGATGATAATCTCACATGTTGATCAAACCTTTGGAAGACCAAACATTGAGAAGTTTGTTAACATTTAAAATGCACAAAACATATGACATTCTACTTTTTAGGCGATATTATGTGAGCAGAGTGAAAAGTTATTTTAGAATTTAGAACGGAGGTTCAGTTGTGCATATAAATATAATGTAAACTGATCCCATTTTTGTACATTATAACTTTTTAAACAGTTAAGTAATTTTTACCACTAATTCTAAGGCCGATCAGCAAAATCATAAACTCACATGTAATTGCTATATTTTAGTATTGCCACTCGCACTTAGGGTTAGTAGTAGGAAAGGAACGTGTTTTTTATGACTTTTTATAATACTATATATTAATAAGATAGCGTGTGTGTTATTTATTTTAAGTGTCACGATTACATCCGAGTGACTATTGTTTAATTATGGATTCCCATTTCTTATATAAAATAATTTTACCAAGAATTTTTCATAAGTTTTTGTTTTTATTTTGGTTTTGATTATAGCTGACAGCACTCAAGTCATTTATTTTCTAATAAATAATTTTACCAAGAATTCTTCATAAGTTTTGGTTTCGATTTCGATTATAGCTGATGGAACTCCAGTGATCCATTTTTTATGAATAATTTTATAAAGACTTCTTCATAAGTTTTGTTCTCGGTTTCGATTATAGGTGAGGGAACACCAGCTGATGCACCAAGGGCATATGCATATATTTTTTTCATTTTTGAAAACGCAACTTTATAACATACAGAACTCGATAGAACGATAGAACTCTATAAGAATGTATACGAAATCTGCAAGCATTAAAATATCATATTTAAGTGTACTTAACGACTTGGCAAGGTCGGGCGTCCTTTCTAGCTTAGATAAATACTTTTACAGTTTTAACATGAGTTCCAATAATATCAGGGCATCTCTATTTATGCTATGAATACCAATATCAATATATTACATATGAACGAGTAACCTGTGGAATTTCCACAGGTCCCGTTAGTTGTTATTATTTGCATCTCGTTTTTATTTTTGTTTTGTTTTTTTTACATCAAAGCAAATCAATTTAATAACCCACCAAATTATTATAATTAAAATAAAATTCAAACATCTATAGAAGGCACATAAGCGAAGCCCAACGCCCTCTCCAAAATTGTTTTCTAAATAGTAACATTATTATTTCGAAATTCTTTCGTAACAATGGGGAGGGGGCGTTGTTAATATTTTGTTCTTACATCGTTTTCTCATTTTGCCTACCAATTTCGACTCTTTTCAACTGTTTATGAAAACTTTTAAGTAGCATGTTGTACACGAACGACGAACTGATACAATTTGGCTTTGGTTAAAATAATAAAAAATAAACTTTTGTTGCGTTTCAGTTTACAGTACATTACAAGGAAAACATTTGATAAAATATATACCCAGAAATTACCCGGGGATTTATGTAATAATTTTAAAAAAATACGAAAAAAGACAGAAAAAAATCTAATTTAATATTTATACATATTAAGAGCATCGGAATGGAATCGGTAATGGAATCGGAATCGGAAATTTAGAACGGAATCAATAATTGGATCGGAATCAAGAACAATTTTTGAATGGTCCCACGACTAATATATATATATATATATATATATATATATATATATATATATATATATATATATATATATAGATAGATAGATAGATAGATAGATAGATTGATAGTGCCGGCAAAAAGAACGTCGGCACTTGTAATTTTTTCAAAACTACAAATTTCAGCTAAATTTAATGTAAAAGTTTCAAAAACCTATCTCTATTTGATTCGCCATTTATTCCTCTATAATTTTACCTGTTTATATTTGACATTTAATTCAAATATTCTAGTGTTTACGCTAATTAAAAAGATAGCGTACAATTGAGGAGGAAAAAATAAAGTCCGCAGCAACAAATTCGCTTAAAACCAGCTTAAATTATCACCCATAAATCAGTTTAAAATATCCACCAACAGGTAACAAAGCATCTCTTATCGTAATTGTTGTTGTTCCATGTTATACAACGTAACATTTAGTCAATATGCCACTACTTTCTCTTAGTGATCGTCAGGAGCTGACCCTTGATGTCTTCAAGTCCAACATAAAAAAATTCCTGATGAACCGCCCCCTTAAGTAAGACACTTTATCAAATCTCCATTACTAACGTACTGTACACGCAATAACCCTTATCCCCGAGTGGCTTCCGGTCGTTGATAATTAATGACCATATTGTAAAAAAAACAAAAAACTTTTCAGCTTTATCCAATCGAGAATTCTACCGCAGACTAAAATGAACTACTGTGCAAAAGCAGCAGAACACCGGCATTGTTCGTGATGCCCCTAAATCTGGTTGTACTAGAGTTAATTCTAACAGGGAAGACAATGCTATCAAGATCCGCAGCCTAAAAACAGATTTAGAACGGCTCCCAAATCCAACAACAGTGCAATCTTGTAAAAAGTGCTCCCTTTCTACTGTCAAGAACAGATGAAAGGGATTTAATTTGCGAGGATATGTTACAAGAAGCAAGCCAATGGTTTCTGTAAAGACCAGAAAGTGTTATCTGGACTTCGTCAGATGCAATGAAGATCATGCCTCTTCATATTAGTCAAAAATGATTTTAGCAAGGAAAGCAAGTTCAATAGGCTTGGTAGTGATTGTAGGCAGTACGTCCGTTGGAGGAAAGACGAAAAATTTTACCCTAGGTTCTTTGTTTCAACGCTGCAAGATGGTGGACGTTCAGTTTCGGTTTGATGCATTATTAGTAACAATGGTCCAGCGTCTATTGTTCGCTTGTAAGGTCGAATTAATTCGATCAAGTATATTAATATGTTGACTGAACATTTTCTAGCCTACTTTGGTTGGAATTTGCATGATAATCCCATCTTCATGCAGGATAATGGCCCCATTCACACAGCTGCCAATGTCAAGAGGTTCCTGGAAGAGCATGATATTCCGTGTTTGACTTGAATCCTGTCGAAAACGTACGCTATCACATCAAGCAATAGCTACGCAATGATAACATTTAAAATTTGGAAGAATTTAGGACAAAAATTAAAGGAAAGTGGGATGGCCTTTCCCTGGAGTATTGCTGCAGTCTAATTCAAGGAATCCCAAAAAGATTGCAGTCTGTCAAAGTGTAGAAAGGCTCTCCTACTAAATATTAACTAGTTCATTTTGTTCCTGTTGTATTTTTGTTGTATTAATGCCCTAAAGTTGCATTTAAAAACAATTTTCACATGTGCGGACTTTCTTTGCCTCCTAAATTTGTAGTTATTTTTTTAAGATTGACGTGGATACTAGAATATCTCAATAAAGGATCAAATATGACCAGATAAAATTATAGAAGAATAAAGGGGCAATCAAAGGAGGTATAGTTTGTTTTAACAGTTACATTAAATTCCTCTTAAATTTGCAGTTATTGAAAAAAATACAAGTGCGGACTTTCTTTTCGCCGCATGTATATATATATATATATATATATATATATATATATATATATATATATATATTAAATTATAATGATTCAATGAATTGAAAAGACGTTTTTGAAGTGAAATGTCTGAGTTTTATATCAAAGATTATTATTCTAAGCAAGGCAAAGAATACTTTAGAAATTTTATCTCCTTAACATATCTGGTTTCGATGTCTATACACTCTTCAAAGGAGAACATATTAGCAAATATATTTTTAAGGTATGTACCCTATTTGCTAAAGTCAGTGAGATATGGAAAATCAAAGTAAAAAATAATTGATTAATCAGAAGTCATATAGCAAGGGAATATATATATATATATATATATATATATATATATATATATATATACACACTGGTTTTTGTTGCAGACCATCTACTAGTTAGACAGTTGTGTACAAATCCCTAGATCCATAGGAGCCTTCTATCATGTCTGAAATCAACAATATTTTAAACGAGCGAGATCGCAGATGCACCGCTGTACAACTAATGCTCTCTTCTGATCCAATTTATTACAAAAGGACAATTGCCAGCATCCTGAAAATACATCACTGGATTACCACGGGACGTACCTAGGGTGATCAAAATGGTCTTTTGTAGGGCTTCAAATGACATCCACACCATGCCAACTCACGTCTTCGAAGTTGGCTTGAAATATACACTAAAGTGTACCTGGATGTGCTGAAGATTGTGGTGATACCCTGAAATCAAGTGGCCGCTGGCAGATCCTGGGTGTGGACGCAGGACTCGGCGCCAGTCCACGTCCAAAAGGACTCAGCCTTGGCTATAGAAGTAGTGCTACGACTTTGTATCTTTTACTCACTTGCCTCCTCTCCTCTCCGACCCGAACCCGCTGGACTACTTCGTTTGTCTACACGTCGAGAACATCACCAACATTACCTCCCACAACATGAAAGTTAGCCTGATCGCTACCATCCGCTGAGTATTTGGCGAGCTTCTGTCGGCGCTTGTAGAAAAGGCATGTTCTTAGTTCCGGACCCGTGATTTAGGCTGAAGACAACGACATTAACTAGTTACATGAATTGATTTTTTCACTAAAATTTTTTAATTAAGTTATAGTACCCCCCCCCACTTAGAGCAACAACTTTATCGTTCTACTCTGTATAAATGTGCCGATATTGCTCATACAGAGTGATGCCGAATAACCTTACTGGAAAATTCCTCGCATAATTATTATGACTAAGAGAAAACGTGCCAGAATTTTAATTTACTGAAAAAGAAGCTGAGTAAAAGAAATTGAAAAAGAATATGAATCAAGATAGGCAGGGGTAACCATATATATGTGTCATTCCAAATCATTGGCAAATATTTCATGTGAAAGGTCGACCCTGAAAATATGGGTAAAAATGCATAATTTATTTGTTTATCATATAAACTGCCTGGTCCTGGATATGACCTTAAACTATATCCGATGGTGAGGCTTCAGCTTGTGGGACTTCGGCAATGTGGAGACACCCTTTGATTTCTATTGATCCCAGGTCTACTCTGACCCGAGGTGGTAGTACTTGTTAGGATCCCAACTTTTGATTTAATAGAAACGGACTTGACATATATATATATATATATATATATGTATATATATATATATATATATATACATATATATATATATATATATATTCTATTTAAAAATAAAAATCTTCAAAATAACTGCCATTAAAGAACCTGAAAAGGGTTGAAATGCCGTGAAACAAAAACAACCAAACTGTCCAAGTTAGTTTTTTAAAACTTTATGAAAAATGACTTGTAAGTCGAAAATGTTCAATTCGAAATTTGAAACTTTCGTATACTCAAATCTTGCCCAACTCTTGGAATGATGTAGAGTAGTCCCAACCTGACATAAAATCATAAAAAAATGTTGCAATTTGTTATGATACCGTAATATTGACTAGCATAAAGTTTTTTTTTTTATAACAAAAGACAGGGCGATGTTTGATAAATCCAGGACGACGTGGAGCGAAAATTACTGCGATATGCTAACCAACCAATTTGCTTCGACCAACTTGGAAAAATGTTAAACTGAAAACAACATTCTAGCCATAGAGGATTAGAAACAGATATTAAATGGCCATTCTACTTTCTTGTATACGAATTAGATATCTATCTGTATAAAGATATACTGTGAGAATATTTAACAGGATAATTATTTTTTTATAAAAAACGATTTTCAGTGTCCTAATTTTGTTTTTAAGTGATTAAGTTTATTCACATGCATCTCTAAATCATTTCTTTCAATGATGAGTGCTATCCGCCGAATAACGATCTTTGATGAAAGAAAATATCGCCTGTGCGGGTAGCGAACAGACGATCAAACCCAGGGACGTCTCAGAGAGTGCAAATACCGTTGGATTGTAATTCTTGTTATCATAAGGACTTGATCATAATTGGTTTATGAAATAATATCTAATTAAATTACATATAAGTATTATTACATCTAAGTGAAACACATGATAATATAAGTATTGCTGTTAAAATATGAGAACAAAGATTTGATAAATAGCATTAATACCGACCCATATTTCAAATTTATTCAACTGCGGTCGTACTACTTTCGGCTCCTAGCATAGACACGCGGTCATTGAGAAGCTCTACATATTTTAAATTTTTCCTTTTTTCTTTCATTCTGAACATTAGTTATGACATGAAATTTTAAAGAATATGACACCATAATACCATTCTGATTCAAGACATGATGTTGTTGAAGAAATATTTTATAATTGAAAATTATTGAAATCTTAATAGTGTTTCCATGTTTTGATCTTTTCAAATAAAAAACGGTGTTTTTTTACGAGACTGATTTTCCATAGTTTTCAAATCTTCCCATTTCATAGAAAGCACTAATCTCCAAATAAATTACAACATTCTCACACACCTATATACACACCTTACCCTAACACACACACATATATGTATATATATATATATATATATGTATATATATATATATATATATATATATATATATATCAAACATTTTAGTAAAAGTATTCTTTTTATCATTTCCGAAATTTGTCTATTTAAAATAGTGATACACTTTTCTTTTTAATTATTTTATTATAAATCGTAGCTTTACTAATACAAGATTACAATCGAGTTATAAGCCGCGTAATGATATGGTCCCAGCTTATTTCATATTTGACGTAATAACAAGGTTTAAAAAGCCACAACATCCTTCGGTGACTGCGCAAAATTTTTACAAGTAGTACTGTTTACCATAAAGCTGTGTAGTGTATAGAAAAGCTGACTTAACAAAAAAGTCCATGTCCTAAAGTGATCTTTAACATGCGGCTAGCGATTGTTCATTACTAAGAAAAGAATGGTTTATAATAGGTAACTTCGTGAAATAAAAAATATTGAAACCTATAAGTAGTTACGTTGGATGGAAACTGACTTGTCATGAGCTGGATATCGCAGATCTAGCAAATGTGATGATAACTGACAAAAAAGGGAAGTTTGGTGTAGAAATTTTGAATCATCAAACAAATACGTTTAAAACAGTATGAACAGTTAGAATGCAAAAAGGCTTTAGTAAAAGGATCACGCATCTTCTGGTACTATTGAGCTAAACGGCTTTATGATTGTCAGTTCAGTCTAAGCTCCATCTCTTAACAGGGATATAGAAAATAATGCTGTCCTTATGTCAATATATTAGACCCATGCTAACCTAGCAGAGACCGATAGAGCCTTTCTTCCCGCTCAGGTCATTAGCTAGATTGAGTAATTATAGCGTGAGGCGTGAAAATAAACACCCGTTACATTCTCGTGTTCTGTACTTGAATTTTTTTACTCATCTTTGCAATATCTTCTCGCATCAAAATAATGCTTATAATTCAATGTAGATCGAAAGCATTTTTACATCCGCAAGCTTGATCATCAAGATGTGTGCATTTTGCCAATTGTGGAGTGTTGCTTACACCGCCAACGCAATTTCATATGCAAATTTCGTTCACAAAGGTGTATACACCCAAAAGTGTTTCTTTATTAAGTTTGTAGAAGTGTTTCCGGAAGTAGTTTTATATGGTGTCTAAGAAGATATAATTTCGCAGCATGTTTGCTTAAACTAACAACGGAGTCCACAAAGCCAGCTTTGAGTGTCTGCAGTTTAGATAGTGAATTTACAAGCACTAGTTCATCGAGAAAAATTCACAAAACAGCACGTTTTTGAAAAAATGCTAAATGGAATATTTTAAACTCTTCTACCTGATTCAAAAATTAACTGCTGTGGGGTACACACCACGCCTATTTGAGAACTAAGTGGAATCAACTACTCCTATAATTACCATCGGTTTAAGAGACGAGATGGAGACATATATACAATTTTTAACCGCATGTTACGAACATGTTCCTCTCATACCACGTGAGTGGCTCCTATATTCTTTATGATAAATACATATAATCTTTATACACTTTACACTACTTGTGGTTTATTTGATTTGTGATCCCTAACACGGGTCTATAACATTAACTAATTAAATAAATAAATAAGTGAACAGTTACTTAGAGTTTAGAGTGGTGTAAATTGACTTTGTGTCCTTAAAGTGTAAACTTTATACTATGAAGAAATTAAAAAAAAAACGATGGTTCGTCTTATAGCTCTGATCGAAATATATTTTGCAAACGTGTAGCCAAATAATGTTTACATGAATAAAAAATCTTCATAAACATAATACACACATGTATATATCTATAAAACCCACACACACACTCACACACATATATATACACATATATATGTACGTATATATGTGTATATATAGATATATATATGACTGAAAACGTATTGTCCATATGTCTGATGACTTTACCCTACTCGATAAAGTTAACAAAGCCAACGAGACTCATCAAGACTAAGCTAATGAGAGAGAAATTAAGAAGAGGTTTCGATTGTAGTGAACCTGGACGGAAGCCAACCCGTGTGTTTGGCACTACTACAACTCACAACATCCTGTTGACATATAAGACCGTCTGGTAATTCTTAATAGGCTTGCAAGTTAAGAGAGAAAGAGACGTCATTAAAAACCGTGACACACACTTAAAATGGAAAGCACAAAACGGTTGACGGTGTTGGGCGCGATAATGTACGGCATGTTAGTTGGATGAATGTCAGAAGTCTTTAGGTTGTTAATTGAGAGAACTATTGGTAAAACTCGTCTTAGACAAAACACGTGATTGGGAGGTCAAATTTTAAATGGATATTGAAGTTAAAATTATGGTGACATCCGAAAATTATAGATTTGTTTCACTCGTATAAGAACAAACAAATAAACAAACGCCCAACTTGGAAAATTATAGAAACACACATCCGGAAACGAGAGTCGCATTTCATCAGTACTGCTTGGTTGTCAACTGCATTGGTAATAAATGAATTCATATCATATTAGCGGTTTTGCCTAGGAAAATAAACTACTATTAACGTTTTACACAAATGTTTATATATTTTTTCAAAAAGTATTTTATGTATACTGCTAGTGCCGTGACTCTTGAAATTGTTATGCTTTGTATTTTTAAGAATTCCTGATTTACAGAAATAGAAAAATAGCCTATACCTTATATAATAGTAAATATTAGTGATTTAATTCAATATCAATTATACTTTTACTGGATTACTAAATAACTAATTAGCACGGACGAATTTATTAAAGTATTTGGTAATCGTACAGTTTTTGAACCAGGCAAAATCGACTATTGCCGACCTCGAATTACGTAAAAAAGTCCAAATTTAAAATAATTGGCGTTAAATAAGAAACATTAAGCCCTTATTATATGTTTAATTTTATGAAATAAATTATTTTCACGGCTGAAATTATGAAAAGGGTTTTTATATATTATTTCACGAGAAAGATAATTAATTGGCTATTTTTTTTCATACTTTTTTTACAGTCGATAATTTACGATTTAGTCAATTTAGAATTTAACTTGTCTGATTTCATCGCCTGATGATTGTACAGGCATTCCTCATACCCGAGTCGCTTACATAAACAGTCGGAAAAGTCGCTTACATAAACAGTCGGAAAAGTCGGGCGAAAGTACCAGTACCAATAAACTATTATATAAATCTCACCTGTCTGTTTAAATCTATGTATGTACGTCTCAGCACAATTTTCGACAGAGACGACGGATTTTCATGAGATTGGTATTGTTTTTTAAACTCGACCCTCCGAGGAATTAATGTTTTTAGCCAATTTTTCAATATTTGTGACGACAAATATCGAAAAAAAAAAATTAAAAACATTAATTCCTTTACCCTCAAGTGGGAGGTTTTCTACAAGGGAATCGTTTTTTTTTGCCGATCTTTTCGAAAGTCATCGCCTCTTTTCGGTTGTCTAGTAGTAATTTAAACCTAAGACACTTCCGGTTTGGCGATGGGCGCAACAACAAATACGTCACCTTTTTTTTGTTCATTTTCATCTTCTTCTTCGCAATACGGGTTTTCCGCTCGCGATTTTCCTTTTTATTTTGCTCAACCAACACCCTTACGCATACCTTCACTTACTTTTCCACCTTCGAATCACGGGTTCAAGCCTGCTTGCTTACTACAACTTTTTTTTTTGCTCAGCACACACTTCCAAACACCCGGGACCCATCGGACACTCAGGCCTATTAATCTCATCCGTCTGTTAGTGTATGTGTGCATGTATGTATGTATGCATGTATGTTTGCCTTTCGACAGAGGTGACGGATTTTCACGGGATTGATATCAATTTGATGCTCAAGCCTTCGGACGACAAATAACGAAAAATTGGATAGAAACATTCATTCCTTCACCCGCACATGCACACTTTTCTACAGGGAGGGGTCGCTTTTTTCGCCAATATTTTCAAAATTCATCGCCTCTTTTCGATTGTCTAGCCTAAATTTAAACTTGAGTCGCTTTCGATTTGGCGATGGGCGCAACGGCTAGCGCATCATGTTCTTTGTCACTTCTTCGCGGTACGAGTTCGAGCCTGTCTGTCCACTACCACTTTTTTTTGTTCAACACACACCTCCAAACACTCAGGCTAGTTCATAATAAAAGCAAAGAGAGAACATTTTAAGCTTATTCTTTGAGAACAATAGAAGATTTGAAATATAAATAAATTCTCTGCTGTTTTTTTTAAGTAAAATTTCTGAATCACGAAGATTGCCTCTCAGGATTGCTTTTCTGAATGAAGTTTTCTGTGTTCGTCGTAGGTCTTTGTTAAGCGTACAACATTGCAGGTTTTTACTCTCGACACTGAAAATAGCGGTTGCATATGTTAAATGGTTTGATCCATCACGCAAAAATTACACTGAAGAAACAGGAGATAATTTGAATGCCTACAGGAGAGAATTTGAATGTCTACTAGACACTATCCTCGAGTGTCTCTCTGTACAGGGGTTTGTCAGAACAACCTAGCATGAAGATATTTTTCTCTGGAAGTAAACCCTGACCAAATATTCAAAATCACATTGTATTCGCTGTCCAAATAAGATCTCCTCATAATGGCTAACCCACGTTAGCTTAAGAGGAACGATGCACCTTTCAAGTTATGTTACATGAAGTAACTGCACGAAGCTGGATACTCTACCAGACTAGATGAATTCTTGTCCTGGAATCCTGTAAGTCCATGAGACCATAATGAAAGATATACTACAGCATATGAAACTGATTAATTGGGAAGAGGAAAACTATATTCTCAATGTCTTTACTAACTCAGTATTTGAGAGATAAAACAGTTTAATGGAATATTCAAATATCTATGTATCTCATATAAAGTTCAAGTGGTAGCCCCATGTAGTGGGCACCTTGATTTCGTAGGACGTCGACCGAAGTAAAAGAAACATGACTTCTCTCACTCTATTCATATTCTTTAGCTTATTCTGTAGAAGCAGAGGCGACCAGGAGACTAGCCATCTTGATGTCGACTTATCCTTGATTCCCACCAGAGTCGTTTTAATTAGGTCTTTAATCTAATACGACTGTATCTACCAGATGTTTACTTGCTAGAAATCCCAATTACTGATTAGCTGACGCCACAAAGCAACACTGAGAGAGGATTAGACTTAACGAACTGTTGCAGCTGATGATTGACGCGTCGTTCTTGTGTCGGAAAGGTTTCAATTAATATGAATTATAAAACTTAACTATTCATCAGAAACAAATTATCATTACATTAAATATCCATGATTTAATGTAATACCAGTTAATTCGGTTTCTATTCTGATTTAAATAAATAGATCTGACTAATAAATGGTTTTAGACTTATAATAAAATATTTGTTATTTTTTATTAAGTAAAAAAGAAACTAATTATTGAAGTTGTTTAATCATAGTAACTAGTTTTAAATGTTAATATATTTTGGTCCTAGTGACATGTTATAAAATGCACATTTATTTTATTAATAAGAAAATAGTTGTCAGTATTATAGAATATTCTATATATATAAAATTTTGATTGATGAAATTCCCTCTTAGAGCAATTTACCATAGATTTGCAATAACATATGGCGCATACTAATTTATTATGTGTACACTATTACCCAACATCTTATGTAACTTTCGCACACCTTTACAGACACATTTATTCGTTATAATAAAATCTTACATTACATCTTACGAGCGCCAACATTACTACCCACAACATATTTAAACGAAGTAGTTTGTATTTTCACTCTACACCAACAGTACAGCCGCCGCCCCCAGTGAAGTCCAGGTAAAACATACACAATATAAATATATTTCCCTGGCGACCTTATTAATTGCATCAATCACTGATAGACAAGCTATTGTCTTTACACTTCCCTATTCGAAAATAATGATTTCTCCCCACTTACATTTCTCATTGGCTGAAAACATAAAAATCTGTTACGTCGGATCCGCTCACAGGCAGTCTCGCTTATACCTTCGACAGAATTAATCTCGAAGATTACGGACCCATCTATGACGAATACTACTAGTTAGGGAATGAGATCCCGTAACAAGGCTGCTCGCGTGCTGAAGGATCTCGTGGCCCTTGACGTAGACGTAGCTGCATTGCAGACCCACCTTGTTGGGGCCGGGGATAGATGTGTGCTGGTAACCGATTTTGACGTTTACTCAGAATATGGTAATCTCCGTAGCTGTGGGATTTCTGTTCTAATGAGTCGTACCTGTCTGCGACGGTTAGCTTTGTTCACACGGATGCTCATGGGGGGTTGGTCGTGGTCGATGGTGCCGTTATAAGCGGCGAGTTCCGGATCGTGGCAGTTTATGCGCCTAATGTCCGCAGCGAGAGGGGTTCCTTTTTTCGTCAGGTGGAGGTGTTTCTCTCTTCGGGTCTTGAGGGGGTAGTGGTAATGGGGGACTGGAATGCCATCCTGACCCCAAGATAGATAAGGTCGGGGGGATAGATAGTCGGAGTGGTATGAAAGCAGCCTGTCTTATCTGATGGCCTTGTGCGATCTTGTCGACAGATTTCGTCTGGATCACCCGTGGAGGGAGATGTGGGCGTGGCAAAAATGTGTGGCGGCAAATTCGCCAGGGTGTCCTCGTACACTGATGATGTCACCGTTTTCGTTGATCGACGAAGCGAGATTAGAGCGGTGATGGAGGCGATCGCTGAGTATGAAGTTGTCACAGGGGGCTTAGTCAATCGCAGCAAGTATGTTGGCCTGCGGTTGGGCGCCTGGACCGGGGTAAACTCGCTTCCAGGTGCGATTGAATGGACGGATTGCCCGGTTAAGATCCTCGGAGTGTAGTTCGGCCCTGGACTCCAGCTGGACAAGAATTGGTCGGAGGTACAGACGAAGGTCGAGTCGTCGGTAAGGACTTGGATTACGAGGAAATTGTCCTTGAAGGGCCGTGCAGAGGCATGTGCTACTTATGTGTTTCCACTGATCCTTGACCGCTTGTCTGTTCTTCCCCTGCCTGCGGACCGCTGTAAGGCTTTAGAGCGCCCTCTTTTTAAACTACTATGGAAGGGAGGAAAGCCGTATGTCCGTAGGCAGGTCTGTCCGCAGAAAGTTCGTGAGGGAGGCTTGTGGATGCCTGACCAGAGAGATTGGCCTTCTTGAGTCGGACACTGTTAGAAGAAATGCACTGGCTACCAACCGTGGAGCAAGCTTTTCCATGGCTCATATCGGACCCTGCCACTGAAGGTTGCAGAAGACCGGCGGGGGAATCGTGTTTCCTCACCAAATGCCGAGCCGCTCTTAAGACATTGCCGGGGTCCAGTGACCTTGCGAGGTCTAGGAGGACGCTATATGAGGATTTAGTAGTAACCCGAACCGCAAACAATCCGCTGGTGGAGCGGCTGCATCTGTTGAGGGGGGAGTTAACAACGCAGAGTTCTGAATACTTGGAGACTAGTCCGGGACGCGCTGCCAATGTTTGGCAGACTAGCCAGGGAGTGCAGGGATAGAGAATTTTATTACCCCCCTGTCTACGCTGCAATAATGAAGATGAGGAGGAGACGAGAGAACATGCGTTCTTTCATTGCAGCGGAGTTCGGAGTCTCTGGGAGTATGCCGGAGAGGAAACGGCTCGCATCGACCCCGAGCGGTCGCTGCCACTTGATTTAGCGCACGTAGTTGACAATGTGGACCCGCCGTTTACTAGGGAGGAAACGATAGGTGTTTCTAGCGATCCTAGCTGTAGGTAGGCTAGTGACGTGGTTTCACGTCTGAACATTATCTATGAGGGGCAATCTGCTTCGGATCATGATCTGCTTATTTTAAGCATCAACTTAAAATGAAGATCAGACGTGATTGGGAAAGTTTGCACCGCATAGACTTTGATAGGAGATGGGTGCACAACACTAGTTTGTGCATTCGACGAGGCGCTGGGTTCGGGTTCGTATTCTCGCCCTAGTAGTCATAGGTTGGATGTTGCTGGATACCCTTTTTTCGGATCCCAGCCCTTGACAAACAAAGTATTATTTGTTTCTGGGTAGAGTGTAGTTAGGCAGTGTAACCATTTAGAGTGGAAAATAAGTTCTTTATAAGGTGTAGACTAGGGTAAGTATAAGTGTTCCCGACTCTTTATTTTTTATTTTTTAATTTATTATGTTTTTCATCGGCACGAGGAGAGCTTCCAAAGATACCCAGCCCACCTCTTTGTTTTGTCCCGGTCTATTTTACCCCTTACGTATTTTATCTTGGAAGACGCCGTCCATCTCTGATGACCCCAACCCTATGATATATTTTGCTGCAATGCTGTTCTTTAGGTCGCTCACTTCCCATTAGGGAATTACCTGCTTGCTTTCACCTCTCTTTTGGGGGCACCGGAAGACTGTCGGCGTTCCATTTGATTATTAGCGAGTAGGTTGGGAGGGTCATCTTACTACTCCGCCCCCATAGGCATTTTGTTTAGTTGCTTTATTTCTCTTACTTTTTTGGGTGTGCCTTATTCCACCCTCCCCACTATCTCACCCCCCATTATATATATTTAAAAAACACTTTCGTTTGTAAATATTATTTTTGTTTTGTTTTTTGTAAATATATTTGTCTTTTTTCAACAGAATGAATGTCGCCTGCCATCCGTAAACTGGGGAGTTATACTGTTTTTAAATAGGTCCATTGTAAGAATGAAGGCGTTTTAGTATGATAGTGATTCTAATGTAAGAATAAAGTAATAACTTTATGTTTTCATGCAAGTCTAGCCTAGCTTAGCAAAGACCCCCGCGCACCCCTTTTTCTTCTACTGGCGCTGGTTTTTAAGCTGCGTCGGATCCCAAATGAGGACTTGGTGGTTGATAATGCAAAGGCCGGCGCCGACGGGCTAAATAAACATACCATGTTTAACCGCATGCTACGAACGCGTTCCTCTCATATCACTTTAGTGGCTCCTGTATTCTTTATGATGAATACATATTATATTTTATACACTTTACACTACTTGTGGTTTCTTTAATTTGTGACCCCTAGCACGGGTCTACAACAAGTGGCGACAAGGATGATTCCAGAACTTCCCGGATAAATCTACAACAATTGCTAGCAACAACTGAATGATGGATATCCAGGCAAGGACTCACTCTAAGAAAAAGAGCCCGTTGAAAACACTATTTGATGCATTCAAGAAAAAAGAGCTCACGCGGATATTCGAAATAAATTTTTCCTACAGTTGGGAGAGATTCGAAACTACAAAAGTATTTATTTTTCAAAAGTTAGGTATTAAACCGGAAAAATTACTTGATTACGTTGGGAAAAACAATATTTGAGCGTAAGAATCCACTAACACAGGATCAAGAACACTTAGAAAAAAGGACAACAATTCTTGGCGAAAAAGAGTTTTAACAAAGACGTCGTCAAAAAGCCTTATCTTGCTGTTAAAATCGCTACTAAAAGGGTAAACTACGAGTTGAAACAGAACTCCAGAAAATTGCGTTTAGAATGATTATTATTGAATTAGGGAGACAAAGTTTCAGTAAATACAAAATACAACCATTTTTTCCATCTTTATAAGTGCAAGTAATGTTGAAGAAAAAAAAATTTGTCGTTCTAAAATGCACATCTTTCTAATTCGCCTATGGTTAAAAGGAATTAGCGTTGGAAATAGAAAAAAAAAAACTCACGCAAATACAGCACGTAAATGATATATATATATATATTATTTGATTGGGTAAAGCTAGTATTCTCACACAAAAAAATTTGGATTTTAATCCGATTAAAATAACATTTTCACTGGTCGACGGGACTGCATGTCGAAGAAGAAAAAAAAACGATTTTGCTACGTACGACAAATGAAGTGTAAACGAGAAAAAAGTATTCTATTTCACACAGAAATGGTAAAGAGTAGTCAATAAGTGTTATAAACTCTCTCTTACATATAAGTAACTAATTCTCTTTAAGTAAAAAGAGAGGAAAAACTGTGTAGGATCAACAAGGCATTGAACTCAGTACCTATACGTTACGAAAATTGAAAAATCGCAAACGAAATCTACTGCTTTCTGTATGAATGCAAACGCCGGATTATTTTCTCAGGAAAATTGCCACACAAGGAAATAAATATTTGTTAAATTACCAGGTACAAATTTTGTATTTTTTTCTATAGAGTTGTTACTATTGGAAAATTAAATCAACTAATTTTGTTGCTTCTGAAAAAAAACTTAATTTGTCATATGCAGTAATTCCAAACCGTACGAAAATGTGGAATATTTAGAATAACAGATGTTGGAAATGGTGAAATTCCAAAAAAAGTCAAAAATTAGAACATGAAAAAACCTTACAAGAAGAGCAATTGGCAATACAGAAATAAAAGGAAAAGAAACGGTTAAATTAATGAAATGTCTCGAAAGAAAGATACAAGGCACAACTGAACGAAGAAATATTGAAAAAGCAGTTAGATTTAATGAAATACTTCAAGGAAAAACAGGAAAGAGAAAAGAAAGAAATGAATAAAAATATTTGGGAAAGAAATACAGACCAAACAAATATTGGAATCGAAAAATTTACATTTAGAGCAACACACCAGTCAGATAAATAATCGATTTGATAACGCAAGTTTTAGTGGATAAGAATAGCGGAGAAGAAATCAGCACGTGTTTTCAAAAATGGGATCTGGTCAGCTATTCATACATTTCACTATGCTCCTGAGGAAGAACTTATGTGTGTTGTACTGTCCAAAAAGAAGCCTTTTTCATAAAAGATGGAAATGCATGAAACTTACACGGAAGGAGAGTCAGGATTATACGACTTTTGCGTCTATAGCTAAATAGCACTGTGACGATTTCGAAATGTCGTCATTAACGGCGGGAATTTCAAATGCTTAATTTTCACACAAGGTTTGATAGCCACAAAAGACGTTGATATATTATGTCATGCTCTGATAAAATTGTAATTAGAACCTGAGTTGACGCTTGAGAAACTGGCTGAAGATTGTCCGTTGCAATGAAGCAGCATAGAGGATAGAGGAAGCAGGTATCGCGCGCATAAAAAATACAGGACATCCCCCAGCTAGCAATTATTAACCAAGAGGCAAAAAGAACCCTTCAAAAAAGTATGAGGAGAGAAAAATTTTCTTGTTGCAAATGTGGAGGACCTCATGCATGTCAGTACCAAAAGAAAATAACATGTGAACTATGCAAGCAAGCAGGGAACAAGGCCTCATCTTGCAAAGCGAAAGTGGCAAAATGTGCTACGTAAAAACTGCAAAAATGGACCCTTCACCAACAGAGAACATAAGGAAATATGTTACGGTGAGAATCAGAAATAAAGAAGTAAAACTGCAGCTCGATTCAGAGTCGGATTTATCAATTATACATTTTTACACGTGAAGGAGAATTGGAAACACACCTATGAAAAAGACGAATAAATTCGCAAGATTCTGGTAAAAAACATAAATTTAGAGGATGAGGTAGTTATTAATGTGCCACTAAAAAGAACGACGGAAAATCTAAAAGTGTTCGTTCTAAGGAATGCAACGAACTTATTCGGGGCCGATTGGATTCAGGAATTTGAATTATGGGACTCACTAATAAGCGATTTTTATCACAAGTCGAAAACCTAACGGCCGAAGCCGACAAATACAAAAAAATATTTAAAAAAATCTTTCCAAAGTGTTTTCTCTGAAAAGCTTGGATGCTGCACAAAAATAAAGGCAAGGTTAGAACTGCTGGATTAAGAAAAAACAATATTCAAAAAGCCACGGGGCCTAGCGTTCGCTTCGAGGGAGAAATTGAAAAAGATTTAGAAAGAATAATTAACACTGAGATTTTGACCCATTATAAACAATAATGAGTGGGCAGCCCTCATCGTATACGTGAAAAAAAATCTAAAGATATTAGGGTATGCCGGGCTTCACGACAAGATTGAATGTGGCGGTCAAGGACTATCACTACCCACTAGCAAACCCAGACGAAATATTTGCTAAGTTAAATAGCGGGACATATTTTTCCTTGTATCTCAACGTACAAAGAACTTTATAAATTCAATAGATTAGCATTTGGTATAAAAGTAGCGTCTGCAATTTTCCCAATACCTTGCTAAGCGGTTTGGATTTCGCAATAGGAAAGCTGGTCGATATTCTGATGCTTAGTCAAAATGTTGAACAACATAGAGGTCATGCATTTCTAGTGTTTAACAGAATAAAAGAATACGGCTTCACATTGAAGGAGGCAAAATGCTAATTTTTTGGGGAACTAATTAAATACCTGGGTCATATAATAGATAAGGACGGGAGGAAACCCGATCCGGAGAGGTCCACAGCTATAAAAGACATGCCAGAACCTAACAATGTAACTACATTGTAGGTGTTTTAGGGCTCGGGAACTATTACCAAACGTTTATTAAGAACATACACGAATTGCGTGCGCCATTGATATGCACATGAGAGTCTAGTCTCCTTTGAAGTAATCTCTTCCTGCTTCAATGTACCGTTGCAACTTCTTCTGGAATACCCCCATGGAAGTCTTCTTGCATGGGTGTGTCAATGAACCTCGTTATGCATAGTGTCTTTCATCTTCTCAGCTGTCTCATAACGACAGCCTCTAAGGTTTTCATTGAGCTTACGGAATAACCTAAAATCACAGGGAACAAGTTATGGACAATATGGAAGGTCGCGAACATAATTGATACCCAACTTGGTCATATAGTCCATTGGTCCATTAGCGCAAATCTTCCGCATTTATTTATTTGTTCAGTAAACTAGGGTGTTCTGACTTTCATTACTCCTTCCACACCTCTCATCATCCATCACGCACTCTCTCTGCCTTTTTAAAATCTCTCATGCCACTCAAAAGCTGATGTCCATTCACACAAGATGGCCCCATGGAGTACTCCATATTTTTGCAAAGATGTGCGACAACCTCAAATACACTACGTAGGGCAGACCATCGATCATCGGCGATTTATAAAGGCCGACCCGCTTTAAGGCTTCAATGACTTCATCCTCCGTTATGCCACCTTCGCACCTAACCGCTTCGGTCGTCGAAAGACGAGAAAAGTCAGCCAAATAGGTGTCGAACTGTTCTAATGACAGGCCGGGTTCCATGGAAAAAAGCTCCTGGAAATGCGAGCTAAACGCCTCCAGCACACCCTGTTTTGTGGTCACGGTACACCCGTCCGGCAATGTGACACGAACGATGTGCCTATCAGCCGCTTGCCTTAACTCCTTTGCACTTAGTGCAGCGGTCATGTTTGTTGCTTCCTGGGGCATTCTTTTTAACCTAGCCCTAATCACTAAAAAGGTGCTCCTTTCCAGTAAGGGAGACAAGCTAAGCCATAATTATATTAACACTAGCACTAACCCTCTCCTCCACCGCCGGATCTAATCTAGACTGTAGTGTCGCTTTTAATGCCCTATAATCTACATTGAGTCTTTTGCTAAAGATAGCAAGAAAGGGCCTAATGGCTTCCTTAATTTTTCCCCACCACTTATTCTCCATGATATCCGCCATTAATTCCCGCTGTAGGGTTAGTAATAGCCCGTCACAGACGCCCTCCACATCAAAAAACAACATGTTGAACTTAACCGGTTAATCTAGGCTTAGGTCTATCTAAGTTTATCTTTACACGAACAAGTCTGTGATCCGAGTAAACTATATTATGGAAACTTGGACAATTCAATACTCCAACGTCGACTCGCCTAACTAAGAACCGGTCGATATAGCTCGAGAGCTGTACCGCACCGGAGCTGCGTCTACCTGTCCAAGTGCACACTAAGTCACGGGGTTTTTCATTTCGGAATTTGTCGATAAGATCAAACTTATCCACAGATTCACGAAATAAAACAACATCCTGATCTCTCTTAGTTCCCCTAGAAGGTAACCCAAATCGATCTCGGTATCCAAGACTGCGTTCTAGTCTCCCGCTAAGATAACCGTTCGAGAAGTATCCATGAACTGCTCGATTCGTCGAAAAAAGGCAGCCAGCTCAACGTGGCTATTGGGCGCATAAGCCCCAATAAGACGAAACACCCTACGCTTTATGGTAACATCCAAAAACACAAAGTCTTCCTTCCGGATACATGTAACATGGGTCACACGACGCATCTAAAGACCTTTTCACTAGACAGGAAACCCCTCTCGAGTGAGAATTAAAGTACGCTAAGTAAGCACTAAAGGTCTTAGTCAGCGGACGTAAATGGTCACCAGGAATAAAGTTGGTTTTATGCACACAACAAATATCCACTCCGAGGTGTTGCAGGTCCAAACAAGCGGCATTTTCGCGAGTCGGCCCTTAACCCTCGGACATTAACGCTAGCAAGCTTGAGACCCATGATTGTACCTTAGGTTTGGGAACCAAAAACGAACATCGTGGTCGTAAACGTGCCGACAACTCTCGCAAGGTATTGGGCACCCGTCTGAATATCGATTGGTCCGCCACGAGAGATACCGCCAACATGCACGGGATAGATTAATTTTTCTATCCTATACAAGGAGGGGTGCATTTTTACCGGGACCATCCCAACACAATAATTCTAAATATTTTTAATATAAGATTCTTTAAAAACAACGAGGGAAAGGGACATATTAAAGGCTTTGTTTGCCTCTTCAAGCATTAGCTTAGCTTCTTCTCTTTTGCGGATGACTGTGAAGACTCTTTTTTGCGTTTGGGAAGTTCGAACGGGTATCTATTATTTTTACACCTACCTCCATGAACTCAATTAACTTAGTGGGGTATGCTCCTTTAAATTCTTCCTAATTGTTTATGGATGCCTAGTTTATAATGCAAATGAAGTAGAGGGTATTTTTGTTGTTTTCTAAAGAGGGTATTTTTTAATGTCCATAGCAGTGTATGAATCAAAAGGAGTCTTTGCAGGGGATACAGGAGGGGTATTGTGAGGGGACGCAGAGTTGGATGGAACAGGAGAGGAAGGTTTACGTTGTTTTTTAACCAGGCTTATGGGTATTAAATTTGGCAGTTTGTGGGGGATAGGAAGTGTGACTGGCGGAGACATTTTGAAAGGGGATGGAGTTTTTGACCTTGTGGGAGAATGGGTGATAATGTTGGTGATAGATTTGGCGTTTGTTTTCGTAGAAGGTGGTTTGCAAGGAATTGGGGTGTTGGCCGTTTTGAGTCCAATTTCTTTTTTAAGTTAACAATGTCAACGTATTTTTCTCGACCGGGGTCGTTCTTCAGCATTGTTTCTACCTTCATTTGGTCGGGGGTCAGGCATTTTTTTCCGGGGTCGATTGCCAGGGCTCTCCTCTGAGGATCTCGTCTGAGTTTGTGGTCGTTTCTTGGGTAGGAGGCTTGGGAACACTTGTTGATATTGTGATTCGCAAATGTTGTCCAATAAATCTTTTGGTAATTGCTGCAGGTTTCTTTAAGGGGCACTCAGACGTAAGGTGCCCAATTTCGCTGCCATTCCAGCAGGTTTGTCTCCTGCCAGATACTATTTTGGGTAGCTTTTCTTCTACTTCCAGGAAGAAAGTAATGTTTATAAAAAGTGTCCTTATCGAGGAGGATGTCGAAGGACCAGAAACCATGGAAGTCGTCAACTTGTACTGAAACAATTTCGCAGAATTTCAAAAAAGAAGGCGACAAGGTGTTCTCCTTCGATGTGGTGCGGTACATGAGAAACTGAAACCGTGGTTCGATGTTTTCCCATATACTTAGTTCTTAGTATGTATTGCTGCGTGATGATTTCTTTTTGTGATATGGTTAGGCATTATTCTGATTAATTTAGGAGCGCACTCAAGGCATTATAACCCTCAAACTTAATGGCTCGTAAGGGTCTGAAGGCTACTGATGCCAAAAGGCTGATGATGATGTCTGAGCTTGCTGTAATAAACCTTTTTGTCTTTGAGTCCAATACGAATAGTGACAGCCACTTTTTTATTTCCTTTAACTTTGGAAAATTTATGATCACTCCAGTATCAGTAATGAGTTCCAAGCATTGTTTCGCCTTTTCCATAAAGTATTTAACATTAATGTCTGCTTTCTGGTGGTTAGTCCAGGTGTTTAGCGCAGAAGGTGTGACGTTTTCCGTGTCCATCGTGTCGCCGACAATAAGTGTCTGGCTCGCAGAAGCGGCCATAGCCGAATCGTTTAAAAAACGGTAAATAAAAAGTCCATAAACTGTTAAGAAATAACAGTAAAAAAAGCAGGGGGAAAAAGCGTTCTTTTGGGAAAAAAATCCGACGTTATAAAATAAAACGAAAAGGAGAAAAATCGCAGATATAATAACGCACGGTACGAATCAAAAGACGGAATATAATGGGTAAATATTTATTTTATTTGACAAAAATACAAATAAAAATGTGGCACAAGGCCGAAAAAGGGGGGTGGGGGTTAATATTGACCTAACTAACATAACGTTAACTTAACTAGACTCTTTCACCAACATACCAAAATCACTCTGTGGACATCCTACTTTAAACCCGAAAGTTACAAATATATATACATGATGTGGGGGGTTGGGGATAAAATTCTTATTTACAAAATCGTATGAAAAATATACAATGATAAAAAGTGGTTAGTAAAAAGAACCCCCTCACTACTAATTGTGGCGGATAAAAAGTTTTGTCAGTCGAAAAGATGTAGGTCCCACGAAAGCTAACTTTATTCAAACACAACAAAAATGACCTACATCTCTGGCAAAACAGTTTATCCGTCACCTAAGGGGCCGGGATTGGGGGTTATCGAACCAAAAGTGGGGAAAAAAAAAAAAAAAAAAAAAAAAAAAAACGAGGGACGCTGGGACAGGGAAAACCAAAAAAGGAGATTTGGGCGATGACAGCATGCATACTCTAGCTAAGTTAAAAATCGAACAAAAATGCCTAACTAGCCTACTCTAGGAGGTCCGATGCATGTCTATGTTTGATCAGGTTACCCAAAATCCTTAAAAAACCTAAGCCACTCAAAAAAGAAATTCAAGACTAGCTCCATTCACTTTACACAGTCGCGAAACTTTCACCCACCTGTCGTTGAAATTCACAGGAGCGAGTTTCACCTTCTCCAGCTTAATTCGCATTTTCAATCGATATTTGAAAATGAGGACAAGCTGGGGAGCAGTGAAGGTCTCATCTCCGTAAACCTCCTTCTGTCGCGTCGTCCAAATCACGCCTCTCATAACTGCTAGTAAACACAGAAAAACATAGCGTTCTTCTTTCTTCATGGTCGGTGCCCAGTTGCAGCACGGGGAAACCGACTCTAGCACAAAAAACCGCCCGTTCAGCATGCGAACCGTGAAGCCTTCAACTAACTCACACAACGGTCGAACGATGGCGCAGTGGAAGAAAGCATGATCAAGGTCTTCCTCCCATTCTCCGCATCGGACACAATTGGGTGTCTCCGTAAAACCCGCTGCGTAAAGTCTTTTGCCGACCCAGAGAGCATTTCGTATTACCAGCCAGGTGAGTGATGCCTCGTAATTATCGAAGCAGCTCGACCCAGGCGCCCAAGGCCATACTAAGCGGCGCTCCTCCTTCGTAAAACCGAACTCCTCAATCTTTTCGTCTTGAACGGATCCCCTCACTAAGGCCCGATATAGCGCCTTGCGAGACAACAGCTGGGTGTCAGAGAGGCTTTCTTTGACCCGTAGAAGAAATCTCAAGGCCTGCCGACACTCGCGATAGAAAGGGCACTCGTTTCGGGGCAACCTGTGTGCCTCCCCCTCAGCCGAATGCACACTCTCCAAAGCTTGAAAGGCTTTCTTAGTGTCTTCTATCCAGAAGACACCGTTTCCCTCACTTGGTGTACACATTCGATCCAGGTATATCAGCCTAAGAGTGTGTCTACGTATTTCTACACTAGGCATACCCAGACCGCCTTCAGACGGATGCAGGTAACAGACCTCCCGGGTAACCATGGCTTGCTTTCCGCGCCATAAGAACGCGAAAAGAGCACGCACCAGATCAACTAGTGTGGTCTCCGGGAGTGGAAGTACTGATAGACGGTAAAGGATCAGGGGGTAGATATGAGAATTGCATACCTCCGCCCGACCCTTCAAAGACAGATTTCTCAAGGCCCACAAATGAGATGCGACCTTGACCGCTTCCAATACCTCCGACCAATTTTTCTCCAGCTGGAGACCGGGACCAAACCAGACGCCGAGTAGCTTGCATGGCCCATCAGCCCAACCAAAGGGTCCCTGAAGGGGCATACCCCTCCAGGCACCGATACGTAAGCCAATAGACTTAACGTAGTTAATTATGGCCCCTGTGACCTTGGCATACCGACTTGTTTCTATGTCAACGACTCTAATCTCGGCACTGCTCGTTACAAGCACAGTCACGTCGTCAGCATAGGCGGTATACTTTACCGGGGTAGAGCCACCTGGCAAAGTAATCCCGCGAAGGACCTGATTCACCCGAAGCTGGCGCAAATATGGCTCAAGCGCCAGCACATATAACATTGGGGATAACGGACAACCTTGACGGATCGATCTTGTTAACATGAAGGGTTTCGACCTCACCCCATTCACTTCAACCATAGCACCGGGGTTGGCATACAAGAGGCAAATCCAAGAGCGAAACTGGGGACCAAACCCAGCCGAGCGAAGAACAGCCTCTAGGTAATGATGGTCTACTCTGTCGAATGCTTTGGACTGATCTAAATTAATCAGCGCGGCTTCTGTGTCGACTTTTTCTACGATCAAGCGTATCGTGTGCAAATTATCTTGAATCGTCCGGCCCTTAACAGAACAAGTCTGTTCGGGACTTATTAGACGGTGTAAGACAATCTGCAGACGATTTGCTAAGATCTTGGCCAAAATCTTTAACTCTGTGTTTAACATCGTTAAGGGCCGGAAATTACCTATCCCATCCCCTCCATTTTTATCTTTGCGTAACAATTTAATGATCCCCCTGGTAAAGTACTGAGGTATGCACCCGTTCCTATACCAGGAGTTAAAAAGTACGGTCAGCAAAGGAATAAAAACGGGCGACAGCCTCAAATACACCTCGTAGGGCAGACCATCTATCCCAGGGGTCCTGTCTAGCCCGACCTGTTTCAAGGCCTCAATGACTTCTTCCTCTTTTATGCTACCTTCACACCTAGCTGCTTCGGTCGCCTCCAGGCGAGAAAAGTCGGCTAAATAGGTGTCAAACTGTTCAATAGTCAGACCGGGCTCCTTGGTAAAAAGCTCCTGAAAATGAGTCCGAAAACCCTCCAAGATTCCGTCGTTTGAAGTTACGGTTCGTCCGTCCGGCAATGTGACACTGGCGATGTGTCGATCTGCAGAACGTCGAAACTCCTCCGCACGCAGTGACGCGGCCATGTTTGTTGCCTCGTTTGGCGCTCTTTTTAATCTAGCCCTAACTAATAATCCCTGGTCCTCCCTGTTATCCAAGGAGTCCAGTTCAGCCTTAACTATAGTATAGCTAGCACTATCCCCCTCCTCCACCGCCCTTTCTAATCTATCTTCTAGCGCCGCTTTCGCTGCTCTAGAACTACGGTTGAGCCGGCGACTAAAATCAGCAGCGAAGGACCTAATGACTTTTTTTAGGTTGCCCCACCACTTATTTCCGATGATAGCCCCCGTCAATTCCTTCTGTATTGTTAGTAGAAGCTGTTCCCGGAAGTCCTTCACATCGAACAACGACGTGTTGAACTTCCAGTAACTAGCCATCCTAGGTTTAACACTATCTAAGTTTACTCGAACCCGGACAAGCCTATGGTCCGAATAAACTATACTATGAAAACTTGGACAGGCTAAAAGCCCTAGGTCGACTCTCCTAACTAAGAACTGATCAATGTAACTCGAAAGCTGCACCGGATCGGAGCCGCGTCTACCTGTCCAAGTCCATGCTAAATCCCCGGGTTTTTCGTTCCGAAATTTATCGACAAGATCAAACTTGTCGACAAAGTCTCGAAACGCTTTAGCATCCCGGTTCTGGTTAGTATCCCTTGTGGTATTAACCCCACGATCTAACTCGGGATCCAGGACCGCGTTCCAGTCTCCCGCTAAAATTAACCGTCGAGACGAATTCATGAAAGGCTCGATTCGCCGAAAAAAGGAAACTAGCTCAGTACGGTTATTGGGCGCATAAACCCCAATAAAACGAAATGCCACATCCTTTACGGTAACATCCAGAACGAGCAATCTTCCCTCTGGATCTGCATAAATAGGGTCACACGATGCATCAAGAGTGCGCTTAACTAGCCAGGTAACCCCCCTTGCGTGGGTATCATAATGTGCTGAGTAGAGCTGAAAGTCCCTAAGGAGCACATCATGATAGTCACTTGAAATAAAGTGAGTCTCCTGTAGACAACATACATCCACACCAAGGCGTTGAAGGTCGCGTGCAACTCGAAGTTTACGAGAGGCGTCCCTCAACCCTCGGACATTTAAACTAGCTAATCTTAAAGAAGCCATCCTGAGCTACTTAGGGTTGGGAATCCTGATCAAACATAGACGGTGTCAAGACACCGACAGCTGTCCCCATGGATCCAGTGGTCATCTCAGTGGTGATTGACCCGTCAGGGGACAAACCGCCGATGTCAAGAGGAAAGGTTAGTTTAATGGCCCTATACAATGATGGATGCATTTTGATAGGGACCCGTCCAATACATGATTCTTTCATTTTTTGTATGTCGTTATCATTGAAAAAAACGGCTGGAGGAAACAAATTAAAAGCGCTATTTGCTTCCTCCATCATTGTCCACACTCCACTGGCCTCTGCTCTGGGCCTTACTACAGTCAATAATCTTGGGGCTTTGGGGAAGTTTTCGGGGTTAGTGGTATCCTTTTTCTTTATATTTTTTAAGGCTAGCAAATTTTTATAATCCTTATTCTTGTGTGCTTTCATCACAGTTTCTCTTTCGGTTGAGATTTGACAAACTGCTTTGCCTGTAAAAAAAGGGGGAGATTTTTTTTTCGGGATTCTCTCTCGGAAGAGGGGCTCCTTTGCCTTTTTTTATCTGTCGGAGTGGGAGGGGGCATATCTGTTTTCATGGGAGAAGGGGGAGGAGTGCTTTGAGGCGTGTTAGCAGGAGTGCAGAAGGGGGAAGGTCTCGGGCTTCTCTTTTTGGGAGGAGCGCCTAGAGAGGTCATATTTTTCCCTCTAGTCGGGGGTGTAGAAACTATTGGGGCTGGAATTTTTGGGGGGGAACGTTTTTCTTTTGGGTTAGGTTTCTCCGGGAACAGGGACTCTGGGAAGGGATCGTGTATTTTTTCTTTTCGTTTTTCATCGAGAGATTCTTTTAATTTTAGCAGTTCTTTATATTTATTCCCTCCGGGGTCTTTGCTCGAACGTATTTCAACTTTTTGTTCCTTTGTTAAGGATTTTGCATAGGTTGGTGATGCTGCTTTTCTGATTGGTACGGTTTTCCATTCACCTTTCTCTGGTGATGCAGCTTCGGTGTTATAAACTGCTTCGATCTTGTCAGTTGATAGACTGGGAGGATTAGTTTTATCTGTCGGTTCTGGTATTTTAAATCCAGGTTGTGCACCCGGCTCTAAATGTGGTAATACCCGATTTTTTGGGTTTCTCGACGTTGTTTGCTTCTTGGGGCACGTATACGTTAAGTGCCCCACTTCTCCGCATATCCAGCAAGCCGGACGCCTTCCTGCCACTACTATAGGTAGTTTCTCCTCCTGTGCCTCGATGTAGTATGGTATCTTATAGTATGCCTCCTTATTCAGCAAAATATCAAACGACCAGACACCATTGTACTGGTCGACGTTTACTCCAGAGATGTCTCCGTATTGCAGTAAATACGCCGCCAAATATTCCCCTGGTATTACACCTGGGACTTCGAATATGGAAATGGTTGTCCGTCTCCGTCCCAGGTATTCCATCCTCAGAATGTATTCTGGAGTGATGATTTCGTTTTTCGAGAGCTTAATGCAATCTTCTGGAGATTTAAATAGGGCTGCCCAGGTGTTGTAGCCCTTTGTCTTGGTTATCCTTTCCGCTCTCATTCCCACAGTCGCAATTAACTTTGTCACGGTGTCTTTGGTTGATCTAATCAGCTTCTTGGTTTTTCTGTCGATGACAAAAAGTGAAATTGTCTTTTTGGCAAATTCATCCATCCGTAGTTGTTCCACCTTGATGCCATTCGTGGTGACATGCTCTATGCATTTCTTGGCTTCTTCAAGAAACGATTCTACGTCTATTTTTACTGCTGGCGGCTTCTTCCAGACTGCATTCTCCTCTTTTTGCCTTTCCATTGACAGGTTCCGACGGCTCACAGCTGGTAGATGCCATGGCCGACGGGAAATGAGAGAAAAAAAAAACGCGAAGATCCGGGACTTAAAAAGGTAACAACGGGGGAAGAGAAGAAAGAGGAATAACAAATTTAACAATATATAACAATAATAATAACAATAATAATAACAGTATCAGCGCAATGAATATCGTATACAACCAAAAGACGAGTAATGACGGAATATAATGGGTATGATCCCGCACAGCCGGGAGATTCTATGTATAAACGATGCTGCAAGGATCTAACGAATCGAATTAATTCACGTTCTACTACCAACCAATCAGAAACCAGAATTGCTCCATAAATATTAAATCGCTCTGTAGTAATGTCGCATATGTTTTTTCGTCTCAACACGGAAGAGTCTTTTGCTCTGTGGATTTCAACTCGAGAACTGTCTACTGCAAACCAGTCACCTCCTAGGACTTGTGTAGAACAACGAATCATCGGAAACTGTTCTGCCTACTGCAAACCAGTCACCTCTCATGACTTGTGAAGATCAACGAACCATCGAAAACTGTTCTGAAACTAACCATGGCTTACACTTCTATAATAATAATAATAATAATAATAATAATAATAATAATAATAATATTTGAATATGGCCAGTATTAAAATTCCTAGTAAGTACAAAATATAATAATCCTATTAAATCTACATAGAAACCGTCAGGGTTTCAAATAGGTCAAATTAAAAATTTGTGTTATCAATTTCGTCAGATAACATCTAACTACCATTGCACTGGGCTTATAAGTAAAAGACAGATCATGCTCCCCTATACGGAAATTACACAAGTAATACGTTATTTACTAATTTGAAAAATATGAATATAATTTAATCAGTCTTCTGTATGATATTATACTTGTGGTAAAGTGTAAGGTAAACCCACAGAGCGGGCAAATGAGACTTGATCGGAGGGGTATGCGGCAGATGATAAAAAGGAAGGAAGAAGAGAGAAGAGAGGCACCTACTAAGAAAAAAGATGTAAAGTTAGGAGATATAAATATGTTACGCACATTTTAAACTCTTCTAAATCTAATATATAAAAAGCACTGGACCTGTTTGTCTCCATATTTTCAAATTCTATCCCTTCTTAAACTAAAAGTCGCAGTGCTGCACTAGGGGTCTCAAATGTTTGGATTTTTAATGGACCATTCTTTTATGGCGCTTTACCCGGTTAAAATAGTTTAAAGGAGTTAAAAATGAGTAAAATTAGAAAAAAACACTTTTATATATTTTTTCATCTCAGTTTTTTTTTTTTTTAGTTAGTTCGTATGCGTGTGAAGTTGATACAGTGGTAACGCCAACTTAGAATGCTATACTTTTACTTCCGGTTTCGAGCTGATGGCTCCAACATTCGTTTTTTTAATTATTGAAATTACGATTCTATAATAATATATACGAAATTTGAACAAATAAAACTATATTAAAGCGTATTTTACGACCGGCAAAGACTGGCGCTCCCCACTCCTTCTCGTAATAGTGACGAAATCTAGACTAATTAAAATGTCATATTAAAGCATATTTTACGACCGGGCACACCCGGGCGTCCCCCCCCCACTACTCTAAGAGGTAAAAGGTTATATCTCTGTCTGTCTGTCTCCAAATTTTCAAAGTTTATCTCTCCGAAACGAAAAGCCGCAGAGTCGCAGAGTAGCGCTTGGGGTCATAAATAATAGGGGGTTTTATGGGGCGTTCATTTTGTGGGTTTAACCGAATTAAAATAGTTTTAAGAGGTAAAAAATAAGTCATAATTTAAAAACAAACTGTTACACATTTTGTACATTGATCTTAATTTATTTGAATTTTTGTTAAAATTTGTAACTAGTTCATATGCGCGTCAGGTTTCACTTTGCCAACCTTTCCAGTTTTGAATGCTACAGTTTGGATATCGGTTTCGATTCTACGTGATGACACCCACACTTTTTATTTTTAGTTTTAAAATTGCGATTCTATAATAATATATACGAAATCTGGGCAAATTAAATATGATATTTAAGCGTATTTTACGATCGTACAAAGCCGCCACCCCCGCTAGTTCTTTCTATGATTCTAGACATGACAGTGCAGCCATTTTGTTGATATATAATAGACTTTATTGCCTGACAGTCGACAGCTTCCTCGCAAAAAAAATATGTGTATACTTGAATATATAAAATCAATAAATTTAATTATATTGTAGGAAAAGTAATCCCATTAGAAACCTCAAGTAATTTCTTAGTGTCATTGATTACTGCAATTATTAAAGAAACTCATACGGACACTTATCACGACTATTTTACGAATTTAGAGCAAATCTTATTTCAAGATTTCGCTTAGAAATATCGCTGACATATTTTTTTTTATATTAAAGGATTTCTTTGCTAATACTACTATACTCAGCCATGTAGTTATATACTGGGAATTAAATATATTATTCTCAATTTTTATTATATAAATACAGGGTGACCAAAAAACACACCCAACTCTAATTAGGTCGTGTTTGTTAGTGTTTTGTCCGAATGAAATGAAACTTTGGTCCTAACTAGTTTATTATATTCAAAAAATCACATCAAAACACAAGGGTATTTGGCATTTTTTTCTCCGTTCTACAGCATGTGTTCTAGATGGCCTCCATTTAGTTTTTTTGGGGGGGAGGTCAGCCTGTATTTACAGAAAAAAGACAGGGGTGCTACTGTTCTAAACTTACAACGGTTTCTAACAAGCTCTGAAATATCGAATTTAAATAGCACACACGAAAACTATTATATAATAATTTCAGAAAAATTTAAGAAATAAAAAGTTAAAATTGTTGGTAGTTTCACTTTTCACTTTTTAAATATACATGTATTTCTTACATAATCTCTGCTTATATATGATTTTCCCCACTCTTTATCTGTGCCTAAAAAGAATTTAGATCCCATGAACAGAGTTTCTTTCTTAGAAGTGCACGGCTGTGGAACTCTGTTCTATTCGTCAGTTTCCCACCTAACTACAACTTGGATGTCTTCAAGTCCAGCATAAATAAATTCCCGATAAACCGCCCACTTAAGTAAGAAATTTTATCAAATCTTCATTACAAACGATTGCTACGGTATTGCCCCATTGATTACTGTACACTCAATAACACTTATCCCCGAGTGGCTGCCGGGCCTTGATAAATAGGGACTACCATCTATATATATATATATATATATATATATATATATATATATATATATATATATATCAACCATTTCATAACATTCATTTATAAATCTTTAAATATAAAGCTTAAGGTTTCTAATGCTGCAATCTAAAAGTTATGGAAAAAAAAAGGTACATTCCAAAGAATTTATTTAAAAATTTGCATTTTTATTAAATAAGACTTTTTACACATGATCAAGATTATAAGAGCAAGGGAAACATTGTTAGATTTATGGTAATTCTAATGTTTTTTTTTGTTGTCAGTTAGATATTAGCAATCACTTTTTAAAGGGGTTACCATGCCTAAAGCAAGAAAACTAACCGAAGTTGAGCGCTCTCTAATTCTAGGATTCCATAAGCAAGGTTTGTCACAGCGAGCGATAGCAGCTAAGGTAAATCGCAGTAAAACTGTTGTTTGCAACTTTCTAAAGAACACTGAGAATTATGGAAAAGCAACATGCTTCGGTGCCCCCTCCCTAAATTTCTCTTGCATTGAGTATGAGAATCAGACGGTTTTTTTATGAATGACAGAGGATTTTCTTCTAGTCAACTTAGGGTGGTTAAAGATGTTTATTGCAGTCCAATAACCAACAGACGACACTTACAACAGACAGTCATGGTAAATAAAAAGGGAAAAATATTCCTCGATTGTTTCCACGTCACAAAGTTATTTTTGGAAGCTCTCCTCTCCTTTCGATTGTCTAGCCTTAATTAAAACCTACGTCACTTCCTGCTTCGCGGTGGTCGTTCTTTTCCTCCTTCGGGGTACGGGTTCGAGCCTGCCTTCCTACTACCACTTTTTTGGCTCCAAACACCCGAGCAACACCGGGCTGAAATACTAGTATATCTATAAAAGTGAAAGTGTCTGCCTGTCTGTCTGTCGGTCTGTCTGTGTACATTGCCCTACACAATAACTCTGTCAATTTTCAGTCCACAGACTCGAAATTTGATATACAGCGTAGTGAGATTTGGGAAAATCTTTGTAATCCGTTTTCGGCTAAAAATTTTGCTGTAAAGCGGTCAAAGTTCAACGATTTGACCTTTGAGAACTCTACCGAACTCCTCAGCCAATTTTGGATCTAAATACTTGAAATTTTAGATATATGTTCCTTGGACATGGATCCAACTTAATAATTTGATTTGAGCCCAAAACCATAACTGTTAAAAGGTCATAATATGGGTAAATGAAAAAAAAATTGACCTCTGCGGTCTCTACCAAATTACTCAGACAATTTCTGGTCTAAACATTTGAAATTTTACATAATGGGTATTCAGAGATGGGGCAAGTTTTTTAATCGCTTTGGGTCGAAAATTTGAGCTACAAATATATAAATCTATGTATGTATGTTTGCATGTCTGCCTAATACTTTCGACAGAGGCGACGGATTTTCACGTGATCAGCACTGTTTTGAAACTCGTCTCTTCAGATGACAAATACCGAATAATTGGTTAAACACGTTAATATATTCACCATCAACTGGACACTTTTCTACAAGGGGTTGCTTTTTTCGTCAATATTTTCGAAAGTCATGTTCTCTTTTCGAGTGGGTTGACTTAATTTTAAGGTGCGTCACTTCTGGTTTGGCGGTGGTCGTAACAGCAAAACGTCACGTTTTTTCACGTTCTTTTCCTCCTTCGTGGTACGGATTCGAGCCTGGCTTTCTACTACCACTTCTTTTTTTTTTTTTTTTTGCTCAACACACACCTCCAAACACCTGCGAAACGCCGAGCACCCATGCTAGTAAATAATAAAGTTATATAAGTTACTTAATATATATCTATACTCCTATAAATTTGTTTTCTATGCGTGTATTGATATTCATATTAAAAACCCTTTTTTCTATTTATTAAAAAGGAAATACACATTTGTCATATATGGGGCGTGGGATTAAATTCATCTGCAAAAAGACCTAGCTAATTTGCATAATTTTTCTTAAACATTCATTTAATTACTTCCTTATTAGCTGTTCGTTTTTTATGGGAAGATCAACTTTAGTTAACTCTCCGTGTAATTATATTCATGCAGATATTTACATGATTTAAAATTGCGTAATATTTGTAAAAAGGTTATAGTAAACACAAACCTCTTCTTTATATATTTTATTTATGCGTATATATATATATATTTGTTTAAACAAGTTTCCCTACCAAACTCCTTCGTCAATTTTTTTTGTTTTCCGACAGGAAATTTAATATACAAGGTATGCAGCCCTTGAGAAACTTTATATTTTGAATTTTGGCGGAGAAAACTGTTCCAATAGTGTCAAAATAAAAAAAAAATGGAATTGACCAGGTGAGGGTCAAACGACAGCATGGCGAATGTGTATACGTAACGTAATAGCTATTGGTACTTGTTTTTATTTTTAGCCTAGCATTCATAGCTAAGAAAAAAAAGTAAATCGCAAGCTAAACGTTTTAGTTTCGATTCTCGGTGGTGGCGCAACTGTCAATTGTCAAAAAAAAAAAAAACTTTTTAAATCGTTACTATCTATGGGGCCCAATATAATATAATAATACATATGCAATCTTTATTAATCAAAATATTATATTTAACGTATTTTACGACCTGGAATTACTGGAGGGCCTGCTAGTATATATATATATATATATATATATATATATATATAGAGAGAGAGAGAGAGAGAGAGAGACTCCTACACACACACATATATATATACATATATATATATATATTAAATGAAATCTTAACTGCTGTCATTTTACAAATTGTATAATACTGTACACCTAAAGTACATATGAATATTAGTATCAATATTTATACGTCGCTCCCGACCAGATAAAGAAAGCTAAATATACAAGAAAAGGCCTTGATATACATGAACATTGTGAATTTAATCATGTAAATTCACAATAAAATTTATTGTTTGACAAGGAATAACAAATTAAAGTTGTTTCTTAATCAAGGGATTTTCAATGAATCATATTGGAGAAAATATTATGAGAGCGATGTAGGTAATAATAAATTTTGTTTATTGGTACATAATTAAAAAAGTAAATCTAGAATGATTCTCTGAAAAGGATATTCTATGGTTGAATGTCTGGCATGGTAACACCAGAATAAAAATAAACAGTATTATAATCATGAACTACATGTATGAGCATATTAAATTGTTTAAAATCCGATCATATCTAACAAATAAGTTTTCACATGAATTTTTATGAAGGTCAGAACCTGCAAGTCATAGTTACGGCGCATATAGGCCGAAAACCTTCCACTTCCTGCAGCTTTTTCAAACTTTAAACCACTTCTAGCGAGGTTTCCCCCTAATACGTTCAGTTTTTTCATTGAATCCCATTTATCTCATCCATTTTCATTTTAGATAAAAGAGATTTAAAAAAAACATTGAAACATTAATAAATTGTTGCAAATGCGTGCCTACAGTGAACATCTTTCACGTGTTCATGAAATACTGGATATTTGTGCCCGTTTGTCTTTACCTTGGAGGAGCATGTACGACCATACTTATCCCCTCCATCTTTCGTGTTTTTATCTCCCCCATTAAATCATAGCATACGTAAACCTTCGTTCCAGTTACTTAACACTGTACTGTATAGTCCTTAACTTCCCCATTCCTCCATCCTGCTTTTTAATCCTTAATATAAATCAGATCCGTTCAAGTAGGTTGACAACCTAAATATAACCTAGATAAACGCATATTTCATTTGTACCCTTATTTCCGACGAAAGCCTATAAGAATGTCTCCCTCGACTAGTTAATTCAATAGTATGCTTTTTAACTTTCTAATAAATTTAACATAAGTATAGATTAATATCAATTTAATGTAATACTGGCGGGGCGTGTGGAGATTCCACAGCGGCATCTTTCATATGCAATATATTGCTGCTTGGCATTCTGTGGGCGCTCAGCAAAAATAAAGATCCCATCAAATTATTCTACCCCTTTTGTTAAAACTATATCCCGCCCATACTAAAATAATAACTTCGACATACTGTCTGGGCTGATTATTTCATCACAAACACACCAAAAATATATTGAACTCACATTTCAACATTTTTTTATTATTCTTAGATGTGTTACTAATGTCGACAATCATTTTTAATGATTTACCCCCACATAATGCCACACATTACTAATATAATAACTTTCAAATATTTTCTGGGCGTATTATTTCATTACAAACACGCAAATCAATTAACTAACATTTAATCAATGTTCATAATTTTTGGATATGTTACAAATTTCGACAATCATTTAACATAATCGCCTTTCCTTACTTAACACACCAATAAATTAACTCACATTTCATCATTTTTCATAATTCTTGAAGATGTTACTAATTTTCACAATTATTTTCTATAATCTTGACCCACATTATTGCCCCCATTTCTAAAATAATAACTTTGATACATTGTCTAGGCTGATGATTTCATAACAACACACCAACAAATTAACTCACAATATATCATTTTTCATAATTCTTGGATATGATACAAATGTCGACAATTATTACTAAAATAATACTTTAATATTATGTCTGGGCTGATTATTTTATTACTAACACACCAATCAATTAACTCACATTTTATCATTTTTTATAATTCTCTGACTTCGATAAACATTTTTCATCATACAACCCCACGTTATTGCTCTTTATCTTATTAAAATAATAACTTAAAATTATTACCTTAGCTGACTATTTCATCACAAAAATCAATAAATAAACATACACCTTATAAGTTTCACAATTGTTGGATATGTTACTAAATTCGACAATCATTTTCATAATTTATATGATCCGTACTTAAATAATAACTTTCATATATTACCTGGGATGATTACTTCTATTACAAACACACTAAAAATTTCACACACATTTTATCATTTCTTATTATTCTTGGATATGTTACTAAGTTTGACAATGATTTTTTAATTAATACCTACATAATCGTGCCCTCTTACAAAAATAATAAATTTGATATATTGTCTGGCCTGATTATCACATTTCAAACACAACAATCAATTAACTCAAATTTAATCATTTTTCATAATTCTTGGATATATTAATAATTTTGAAAAATCATTTTTCATAAGGAACACCACCGTTATCGCACTTGCCTTTGTAATATACAAATTTCGATATATTGTCTGGGCTGATTATATTATTACAATCACACCTATCCATTAACTCACAGTTCATTATTTCTAATAATTATGTAATATGCTACTAATTCCGACATTTTTCATAATTTATATCCACATTTTCGCCCCACTTAACGAAGTCAGTAACTTAGATACATTGTCGAGACTGATGATTTCATTATAAACACACCAATAAATTTACTCACATTTCATCATTTTTTATAAATCCTGGTCATGTTACTAATTTCGGCAATAAATTTTCATAATTTAGAACCACATTATCACCCCCCGCTTACTGAAATAATGATTTGCTATATTTTGGGGGTTGATTATTTCATTAAAAACACATCAACCAATTAACTCATATTCCAACTATTTTCATAATTCGGGGATATGTTACTAATTTCGACAATCATATTTCATAATTGTAACCCACATTATCGCTCTCCCCTTCTCATATACTAATTCTGATATATTTCCTGAGCTGTTTATTTCATAAAAAACGCACCAATTAATTAACCTACATTTAATAATTTTTACTAATGCTTGGATATATTACTACTTTCTACGGTCATGTTCTATAAATAAAAACAACATATAATAGCTTCGATATATTGTCTGGGCTGATTATTTCATTACAAACGCACTTATCCATATACTCATATTTCATCATTTTTTCATAATTGTTGGTGATGTTACTAATTTCGAAAATCATTTATCATAATTAAAACGAACATTAACGCCTTCTGCCACTTAGTAATATAATATCTTTATATATTGTCTAGGCTGATGATTTATAACAAATCAACCGATCAATTAACACACATGTCATCATTTTGCATAATTCTAAGATGTGGTACTAGTTTCGACCATCATTTTTCATAATTTTACCCACATCCCTCCCCCCTTTCTGAAATTATAACTTTGATATATAGTCTGGGTTGTTTATTTCATTACAAACACACAAATCCATTAACTCATATTTCATTATTTTTTATAAGTATTGGATATGTTACTAATTTCGACAATCATTTTACATAATTAAACCCCACATTATCGTTTTCTACCCTTACTACAATAATAACTTTAATATATTGCCTGGGCTGATTATTTAATTACAAACTCATCAATCAATTAACTCACATTTCATAATGTTTCTTTATTCTAGTATACGTTACTAATTTCGACAAATATTTTTAAATCGAAACCAACATTATTGACCTATTTACGAAAATAATAACTTTGATATATTTCCTGGTGTTGTGTTGTGGTATTATAAAGCGGATCGTGTGTGGTCGTCTAGTCAGAGTTAACGTTGTGTGATCATCTAATTGTCTTTCTATTAAATGATATGTTCAGATGCCGTTGTGTGTGTGTGTGTGTGTGTGTGTGTGTGTGTGTGTGTGTGTGTGTGATACATGCATTTTTCGACATACTTTCTGCGTCGGGGATGTTGGTCCATCTGAAATAATTTCGTATCTTGAAGGGGAGACGGTACCTGTTTTGGATGATTCATTCACTCCAACACGATGAATTTGTTATATAATTTATTTCACTTTCCAGATGTCTCGCAGAAGAATTGAAAGTGAATCTTTGGCCTTCGTTGTTTCTCTTAGTCTCGTTTTTACACACGTCAGCGCCCCTCCAGTGAAAGCAAGGAGACGCCTCTGAAGCCGCCCGTCGCGTTCAAAGCCCAAGCCAAATCTAAACGATTCAGCTAACCTGATCACGTGACTTACACGCAATCCGATCAGTTAGACCGGACTTCCGTTCAACGTTTCTCAATATAATTTAACCACCGCCCTCTCTTACTCGATCCATTCCTTAACATTCCTTCTATCCTTATTTTCAAAAAATCTACGCATTTTTAAATTCCAGTACATTTGTCTATATCTACACAACAACACGGCTAAGAAAGATCAGGTTAAAGATAAACTCCGTTAGTCAGCCCTTTCCGGCTGACTTCACAATTATTATTTATTTTACTTTATTTTTTTATTATTAGATCAGAACATTCCCTGATCTTCTTGGTATTTACTTTTTGGGTGTAGGTATTCCTCCCCTGATCCACGTCAGCTGCTTTATCCAGCCACCCTTATGCCGTAAACTGGAGGTCTCACTGTACCTATTTCGAAATTGACGAATTCTTTCGTCCAAAAAGTGCCCTGATCGTACACTTTGCCCGATTGCCCTATTAATGATGGTTTTGTTTTCATTTTGTAACTATCTTATCTTTCCCGGGACATATCAAAGCTCATTATTATTACTATCATTATTACTTAATTAACAACATGTATTACTATTTATATCTTTCATTATTTCAATAAATCCCACAAGGCAAATATCCACTCCTCCTTCATTCTGCGAAAAAAAGTGCATGTCGAGAAGGAGAAAATCCGGCACAATACCGATTCGAGAAAACATTAAATAGAAAAGAAAATTCTTATAAGCATTCACAATGTCATATCTCACCAATAATAAAACGCCAAATAACAAAACACAGTTTTGTGGAAACCCAATTTTGTCCACGCCATCAAATTCTTAGGTGGGCTGCGTCACCTTTTTCACCTTCAGAATATAAAAAAAAAATCACAGTCGTTTACAAAAGATACATATACATTTACAATTAAAATACATAGTAGTTTCTAAAATAAAAAGCTACTCACTTATAAACTTGTAGACAATCCTTCACAAAACAAAAGTTGAAATCGATGGAAACTAAAATTGCCCACGTCACCCAACTCTTGTTTTTTTTTAATCTAAAAAGCATACATTTTAACATTTCATAAACAGTTTACATCGATTTACATAAATGAATAACATCTTTCCACGCCAGAAAAAATCCCTAAGAAAAAAACGTACGATTAGAGAAAAAAAATTCACATTCAGAAAAGACACCGAGTTTTACGGTCTAAAAACTGCAACATTTTTAGTGTGTATATTTGTGTTACTTTCTAACTCGTAACAAATATTTTTGATTGCCGTTCTTCCCGGTAATGTTACAGGCTCATTTAACCCATATAATGTAACTAAAGTTGATATGTGTTTTCTATTTCTTTTTTTTATTCTTTCTGTTTTACACGTTGGCTGTATATTCAAAATCAACAATTTATTATCTGTATGTCGATCGATATATCTGTTTTTTTGTTCAATTTCTCCTGTTTATGTTTTCTACGCATAACTTTCTTTTTTCTTTCTTTCTATTTTACGCATTGGCTGTATTAATATGTTTCTTTCTTTCCTCTGTGTTTTCAATTTTCATATTCAAAATCACCAATTCGTTATCTATATGTCGATCGAGCTATCTGTTCTTTCTCTTATTTCTTCTTAATTTAGCGTATAAATCTGTCTATACATAATTTTAATGTGCCTATTTTTCTTCGTTTTTTGTCGTTGGGTCTACATTTTTTTCACTGTGGTTTATTATATGGATCCTACGTTGTTTTTTTTTCTATATTTTTTTTTATTTTTATATCTAATGCTCAATATTTATTTTTCTCACACTCTTGTATGAGTGCTCTGGTTAATGAACCTCATCAAAATTTAATTTGTTGTGACTTTGTATCATAAAGTGGATCGCGTTTGATCGTCTAGTCAGATGTAACGCTGTGTGATCATCTAGTTGTATATCTATTAAATGATATGTTCATATGCCGTTGTGTGTGTGTGTGGTACATGTATTTTTCAACATACCTTCTACGGCGAGGATGTTTATCTCTCTGGAATCATATCATGTCTTGGAGGGGAGACGGTACCTGTTTTGGACGAAGATTCATTTACTTCAACACGAGTAATTGGTTTTATAGTTTATTTCACTTTCCCGATGTCTCGCAGAAGAATTGAAAGTGAATCCCGTGCCTGCGTTGTTTCTCTTGATCTCGTTTTTACACACGTCAGCGTCCCCCAGTGAAGGGGGGGAGACATCTGTGAAGCCGTCCGTCGCATTCTAAGCCCAAACCAAATCTAAACGATTCAGCTAAACTGATCACGTGACTTACACGCAATCCGATCAGCTGATCCTGACTTCCGCTCAACGTGTCCTAATATAATGTACACACCTCCCTCTCTCTATCGATCAATTCTCTTACACTGGGCTAATCTCATTACAAACACACCAATCAATTAATTCACATGTTATCATATTTCATAATTATTGCTAATTCGGAAAATCATTTATTATAATTTTAACTTACGTTATTGCCATCCCTTACTAAAATAATAACTTTGATACATTGTCTGGGCTAATTATCTCATTACAAACAAGCCAATCCATTAACTCACATTTTATCATTTTTTTAAATTCTTGGATATGTTACTAATTTCGACAATCATTTTGAAAAAATTTTAACCCACAGTATCGCAACTCCCCTTACGAAAACAATGTTTTTATATATTTTCTACGCCGATTATTTCATCACAAACATATCAATTAGTTAACTATCCTTTTATAATTTTTCATAATTCTTGGATATCTTTCTAATGTCGAAAGTAATTTTTATAATCGCAACACACATTACTACCCCCCGCCGACTAAAATAATAATTTTTATATATTTCCCGGACTGATTATTTCACTACAAAGACACCAACAAATTAATTCACATTTCATCATTTTTCATAAATCTTGGATATGTTACAAATTCCGAAAATAATTTGTAACAATTTTAACCAACATTATCGCTCTCCCTTGCTAAAATGATTACTTTGATATCTTTGCTAGGCTAATTATTTTATTCCAAACACACCAATCCAATTGCTTACATTTCACCATTTTTCATAATTCTTGGATACGTTACTGATTTCGCAATCATTTTTCATAATTTGGACAAACATTATCGCCCTCCTTTACTAAAATAATGACTTTGATATATTTTTTCCACTGACTATTTCATTATAAACACACGAATAACTTAACCCGGATTTTATCATTTTTTTTATAATTCTGGGATTAATTATTAATTTCTAAAATTATGTTTCATAATTTAAACCCACATTATCGCCCACCTCCTTACAATAAAAATAACTTTGATATATTGTCTGTGATGATTATTTCATTACACTCAATTAGGTGCATTCTCGTAGTGTATATGTTCTCGCTATCTGATCCTATCTCGGGGGACGCCGCGTATTCTGCTAGTATATATTTTCTACCTGTCTTATTCGATCCCTGGCTACGCTGGGTAATCTGCCACTATATGTGGTCCACCTATCTCATTTAATCTTAAGCGACGCTTGGTATTCTGCTAATATAGATTTGCACTTATCCAATCCCGGGACTGACTTCATGTCCACCACCCCATTGTTAACAATATACGTGAAATAAAGTAAAGTTTAAATCGTAAACTGTTATAGCCATTTCCGAGACTGACATTGTATCCTAAACCGACTTTTAAAAATATACATGAAATAATGTAATGTCTAAATCGTAAACTGGTTCAGCCATTTCCGGAACCGATTTTATATGCCCCCACCCAACTTTTAAAAATATTCATTAAATAGTGTAATGTCAAAAACGTAAATGGTTGCAGCCATTTCCTGGACTGACTTCATATCCCCCAATCCACTGTTCGAAATATACATTAAATAAAGTAATGTTTAATGCGTAAACGGTTTCAGCCATTCCGGGGCTGATTTCATATCCTCCACCACATTGTTAAAAATATACATTAAATAAAGTAATGTTTAAATCATAAACGATTTCAGCAATTTCCGGGTCTGACTTAATATCCCCCACCTTACTGTCAAAAATATACTTGAAATAAAGCAATGTTTAAATCATAAACTGTTTCAGCAGCATTTCGAAATTAATAAATAAAACTATTAACAATGTTAAGGATTAGGAAACCATTACTTCAATTTCAGAGTGTAGTATCAATCGCGGCATTCCAGTGGCATTAATATCTCATCCTTAAGAAGAGTTTTTACAATTACTGCCATGAGGACATTAAGGGCAGAAATATAAACTCAGGATGACTTGATATATTTACGTGATTTTTCGAATCTTCAAATAAGCCATAGCGTGCAATGAAACATTTCAATGATTTTTTAAATCAGCTTGACATCTATGTGATTTTTGGAATATGACATCTTATATCAATGTAGTACATTATAAATATATCATATGCGTCTTTTTTAACAGAAGATGATGTCATCACCGGAGGTAAACACGTCAGACTATCATCGTCCACTACTCGAAAAGAAGGGGGAGATTATGCCTGGGTTCTCATTACACACTAACCAAATCCATTAACTCACATTTAGTATAATCTATATAATAACACGATAGCGTGTGTGTCCTTAAATCTCAACCAATGAAATTTGCCGAATCACATGACACACAAAAGAACACAGGCGCTATTGTATTAATATATAAATTTATTAAAGAAAATATTTCTCAGAAAATAGTACGCAAAAATATTTTAAGTTAAATCATTCCTGAGTTATGCCGGTGCAAATGTTAAATTATTCCAAGGACTTTTCCAAAGGAGTTTACCACACTAAACATTATGGATTACTTTAACCTTTCACTTTTCGCCATGCAGTATACAGTAAATACAGTATTCAATATAAAATATACCAGTGTTCCTTGCTTTTGATTTGTATCCTAATTCATGCAACTATGTAATATCCTTTTAATAGAATCATTTTAGATTTAATCATCAATTTTTTGTTGCTCAGCAGCAGAATTTATAAGTAACTACGTCTATTTTACAAAGAACATCCCCTCCGATATGTCATTCAGTGAAAATCATTAATTAAAGAAAACACTTCATTTTGGTATACCTTGTCAAATCTGTGAATTTACATGCTGTAATGAAAAATGTCCATCTACACACACACACACACACACACACAGACACACACACACACACACACACACACAAACATATATATATATATATATATATATATATATATATATATATATATATACTAGCAAAACTGCCAGCCTACAGAAAATGGACTCTCATTTATGAAAGTATGATAGGTTATGACAAGGAAGGGTGTAAATTTGGGTTGAATTTGGGGGTATCCAAACCAGAGCAAAACATGATGAAAGTAAAAATAAAATAGATAAACCCCATAATTTATAATACCATACCTGTTCACACTGAAACATTTATCACACTATTCTGTTGGTTTAATATTAAAAAAACCTTGTTAAACTTTGTAACATATTTCCATTCTATGGAGGTCAGGTGCGAACGAACACCCCATAATTTTATTATATCATATTTCTTCAAACTGAAACATAATTATCAAAGTATACTTACGCAGATAGATATGAAACGTATTTATTAAAGCGTATGCCTATTTCCAATCTATATAGTCCAGGCGCGAACGCAGACCACACAATTTTATTATACCATCCCTATTTAAAGTAAAAGATACTTATCAAAGTATTATTATGCACATCCATATCAAAAACACTTGTAAACATTTTTTTTTATTTTTAATTTTTTTGTTTCCATACTTTGTGGACCAGGCGCGAACGCAAACCCCACAATATTAATGAATTCCTGTGTCTCGATACATCCTCTATCATTATATATAATCAGTTTTTTTTTTAAATAGTCAACCATATAGGATCCTATTCGCGACCAGCCACTCCCCCCACACAGACATACATTCAACTTTATATTATAGATATAGGGAGAGAGATGGATTGACAGATAGAAAATTTCTATTAGTATATTATATGTATATGTTTGTACTTGTGTGCATGCATATTATTTATATTGCCAACCACATAACGTACTTTGAGCTTTTTAGTTATTATCCAAAAAACATACTAAATTTAAAAACTTTCGAAATAACTAAAATGCAAACACTTATTAATGCTGGATAGTTCTATAGTTCTTCATGCTAAGAACTAAGAATAATGTATATCAATCTATATATATATACAGGGTGACCCCCTCCAAAAAAAGCAAAAGAAAAAGAAAAACAAAAGCAAAATTGAGGCGAAAGTTTTTAACATCATAAAGTTAATTGAAATGTGCAGATATAAATTCATGTAAATTTTAAATGATGACCTATTTAGTATATTTTAAGATAATAACAAAAACGCTCAAAATACGTTATGTAGTTGGCAGTAAATATGAGTAATATGCATACAAACGGGTACAAACATATATATATATATATATATATATATAAATATATATATATATATATATATATATATATACGTTTTATTTTTTATTACCGTATTTTTCTGTTAAGTTACATTTTTGTTTCGGCTACACGACTGTTTTTATTAATTACCATTTCTGCTAACTATATATATATATATATATATATATATATATATATATATATATATAGGTATGCGAGATTGAAAAATTGACATATTTAAAAAGAGAAGTTTGATTGATACCTTTGTCTTTATAGATTAACAAATAATTTATGTGTTTTTTTTTAAATAATCATATCTAAGCTTATCAAAAACAAGTCAGAATAGTTCAAATTAGTTTTATTATGATTCTGCTAGTCTACACAGATTTTATGACTAGAGACAACGAAGGAACATTCGGGGAGAAAATAATGCCCTATTCCATATATTGTCCTGACCATATCTCTTTCGGGTTATCAACTTTTTTTGCCAGCCTTAGATCAACACGTCGAGAAAAAATAAAATATGGTTTATATTTGTTCTTCACATCGAAACTTAAAAAAAATTAATATGTGATATATTTATAAACCTACTAAAAGATAAGCTTGTATATGCAGATTAAACCAAGGGAGCAGATGTATTTATCTCTTTAATTGAAGATTTTACAAGACCACAGAGATTTTAATTATCAATTTTAAATCATTAAACATTCATAGGCGAACATGTTCACATACATGCACGCATAGATATATATTTATATATGATAGCTTTCTTCAGTTTTCACAGACTATTGATACCTACACATGGAATTTGTGTGGAAAAAGTTGCGTAATCTCACCCAAATCTCTTCTAAATCGACATTGTTTTATAGCAGTAGAAAGTAGAGTTTTAGAACAACTGGAAACAATGCCGGGATCAGTAAAGAGAACATACACCGCCTAGAATTCCCAAATATCCACCCATCTGCTACTAGCGAAACTTAACCTTGCTTAACTTCGGTGATCTACTGAGCATCAATTTTCCAATCTGATTATGCTGTATACTATATATTTTATATATATTTATATATTTATATATAAAGTCAGAGATGACGCCTAGAAGTATGTTATCACCTGATTATATACTACAATCACAATGTAATTCCCTTGGAGGACAATACCATAACAGAAAACTGATACTACACTGAGTTACCATTTAATGCAATATTGGATCAATGCCTAAGGGATTATTAGGTATTATAACATCAGTGACTACACTACACATTTTTTTTACCAAAAAGAGGATGAGATATCGGGAAAATGTTATTATATATCACAACAACATTAACCACGTAGTAAATGCCGAAGAAATTGTAATTATGTAAAGGAACATAATCGCAAATGTCTTGTAAGATCGTATAATAACACAAGAGAATAGATATAATTAGTCCAGTGAATATTTCACCCAGACAACCAGCTCATTGAGATAGAATATATTTATATATTAACATTTTAAAATTTAGACTTACATTAGCTCTAATTTTTTGGCTCCCTTTAGAAAAAATTTATAAATAAATATTGTTAATCGAACATATTTACAGCGTGATTAAGAGTGTTGGCTACGTGGTTCTATAAATTACTTTATTCTGATCAATTTATCATTGCATTAAATGGACATGCAATGATGGTATTCTTTTTAAGAAATTCATTACGACGAATTGCTTGAAGAAATCTGATTATTGATCGGAAATTTTAAATACTCATTATAAACGGTTGCCGTTGCAGTAATAGGTGGATTTCCCGTAAGCTGTCTAAAACGGGGTTAATTGACACAGAATTGGAAGGTCGAGTTTTTAAGGTTTATCCAGGGCGAGGTCGGATAAACATCGAACGCAATTACATTGTACAAACATTGAAAGGAAGCGTGCATTTTACGCACAATAACTAAATTACCCGTTGTGTGTGTGAATGTATATGTGAAGAAGAATTAAATTGATGAATATATATATATATATGTATATATATGTATATATATATATATATATATATATATATATATATATATATATATATATATAGTGTGAGTCAAATAGGTGGGCAGGTTAGGGTTATAGTTATAATAAAGCATCGCATTAATATAACTGATACGTAAACATGTCAAAATTATCCAAATTATCGACTAACTTTTAACTTGCCTCATATATATATATATATATATATATATATATATATATATATATATATATATATATATATATATATGTAAACAATTCTCTTCTACCATTACTGCTATCCCCAACTTTTTTTTGTAATATTTTCGGGCAGGCATGCTGATAAATTTCACGGTTAAATTAAGGACACATATTTTTTCACTCCTCCCCCATAATGGAGTGTCTACTTCGAAAGTCGTTCTTAACATCGGGAGCTTTGGGGGTGTCTATTTCGCAAGTCGTATTAACCCTTTGGAGGTAAGGAGTGTCTATTTCGAAAGCCGTTCTTAACATGGGGAGGTTGGGGACGTTTATTCCGAAAAGCCGTTCTTAACATGACATTACTCAAGAAAGTGAAAATCTCGTAATTATTTTGTTTATCATTTTAAAAAAGATGACGTAAGACTGGAATTTAATTTAATATTATTGGTGGAAGATTTGAAAAAAAGCGGAGACTTAAACAACAAACGGAATTAACTAGGACCGCTACCACTGATTTCAATCACTCTAAACAGTTATTTTACAGTGAGAATCCTTAACATCGAAAACTTTTGATTTTACTTTTATTTTATTATTCTAATGGACCATTTTTCGTAATTTACTTAATTCATACTGATTTACCCATTCCGTTTATTGCTTTTTTTAATCAAACACTACCTGCATGTTATCGTCCCAAACCAGCACTAATCGCCTGTAGAAGCCGGATTATTTCATTTCGGACACAGTTTCCGATGTCTCTAATTTTCCAGGGACAGCAGTGGCCACCAACAACAATCGTAGTTAATTTTTTTTTATCATGGAGCTTCATGATTCCACCGAGCAACGTCGATTAACGGGTCCTGCTACTTACCAATACAATCCTAACATTTTAAAATTAAGCATATTATTATTCTTATATGCATTTACGGAAGCTTTTTCAGTTATAATTTGTCAGTGTTGCTAAATGTAACGATATTCAAAAGCAGGACCTCATCCTTTGACTTTAAGTAATTCACTGACGGTCGGGTAAATTATATCGTATTTAAATAAAATTATTCTTTTCTATTTACATTATATTTAGGATATTAACATCCTAAAACACTCAAGAGAAGAGTGTCGCGGTTACACGAAATAGAAAGCATAATTTCATCCACAACATTAGCCTATTTTCAGGGGGAGCACACAGACGTATACAGACACATGCATATATATGTAAATACTTTTTGTGAAAGAGTACGGTTTGTTGAGTAGCGGGTGGGGGGTAATCTCGGAGACACATAATACAGAAGATGATACTAACGTTTAAGTACTGTTTACATCACGAAGACGACGGCGACGATTCTTGGGGACTTCATATTATTAATACGGAGCTGGGAGAGACATTTATACAGTTCGTTGAACTCATCCGAGGCGGGATACATTATTGATGATGGCGGAGGAGACATATATTGGGGGAGTTATACAAACGTCATTTAAAAGATTTTGACAAAACACATTTACCTTTCAGTTGTAATGACAACGCGAAGACCAACAATATACAAATATAGATGAATTTTTATTCATACCAGCTGGTAATGCTAATGGTCATGGATTCAAGACTTTTCGATTACGTGATCTCCTCTTTCCACCTCTCGAATTCAAGAGGTCGTCAGCTCCCAGTCTGACAGATTCGATGTCCTCTGACTATATTTCTGACAGTAACTTAAAACCCTGTCTCAATATATCGGGATTCCCCTTTTCTTGATGACGTCGGAGGGATGGTGAAATAATGTGACTCCCTCACGTTTCAAATTACACGTGCGCTTTTCACATGCATCCACATGCTTCTGGTTACAAAGAAATTCTTAAATTAATTATATCGTTTTTAACCTATTTTGTTAATCATTATTTCTAAACTGTATTATTCATTCTTTCAACTGACATATTTAATATCCAGTTTTTTTTTTCTAAAAGAATAAACAATTGACTGCATTCTTAAATTAAATATCTATCTCTGACATTAATAATATTTAGCACACACGATGACAATCATTCAACATTCCTAGTATTTCAATATATATTCTTTTTTAACTTTTCTTACTGTCTTCAATTCTAACCTTTTCCGAATAGCCTTTTCAACTTATCTAATTAGATTTTTTACTTACTGGGGGTCTGTCCTTTTTTATATAACAGCTTAAGCGATTATTTATTACTGTTTCTGTATACTAGTCCTGTTTATTTTTCTGTAATATAACAACGGAGAACAACGGAACATATATATAGAAATGAACAACATAGCCATGACTATCATCCAATACATTATTAGCTAGCATATAAGTAAACATTATTTCCAATTATATTGGAGTAGTGGGGTAGTTTTGGATCTACGTGTTGATACAGCAATCATTTAAAATACGGTTGAACGTGATATAAATTGACTTCCACTGTTGAATTTTCCGGGATTCTGAAGCCTCAATGGAACATCGGCACGAGTAATTAATTGTTAAGAAGGCGATGACCCAAATTCAAATGGATGAGGAATTCGGTCATTAGTTGAATGACGCAATTAAAGCGCCATATAATTGACAAATCTGGCATATTTTTACAAAAACCGTCACAAGGAAACCCGTAAAAATAGATCTGTTTAAAATGTACTAATGAAATCGTGATAGTAGTAAACATCCAATCAGAGCAACTTTACCTTTATTTTGGTAAATTATGTATTCAGACCACGTGGTCATCACTTTCGCGTAAAATTTGAAATGAATGAATAATTATCAATATTTAATAGCTATTTTAAGCAATAAATAAAAATTATTCTCTTCTGTGTATTCCGCATGAGATCAGATTAGCATTAATATGTTTTCCAGTGTCTTTGAAATTTAAATCATTCTTAATCCTAGGTTCGAGAAATAACAACGTGTATTTTCCGGAAAAAGCTATTATTGTAGTTTTATTTGCGTGATTTTATTATATAAACACACTAGGTGTCTAAATAGTGACTGAGATTTTGAACTTAAACAGATTCTTTATTTTTGATGATACGTTTTTGCAATTTTGACACAATCTGCCTAAGACATTAGCAATTATTTTTATGATATGCAAAATTCAAACAATCTTTAGTCATAAAAAATGTTTTTTTAAATATTCCCCATCTTCAGCTTCGCATATTTGCGCTCTTCCCAAAACATTATTCATGACAGATTGCAGAATCTCTGGATTGCGGTTTAACTCTTTATTATTACTTTTAGCTTTATTACGGTCCTGAGGTTTTCTTCAATTCTTGCAGGGTTTGGTGTTTGTGAATATAGACTCCTTCCACAATGTTTCGTATTGTGTTGTAACTTGGGCTATCTCTTAAATGAAATTGCCGTCGATAAGCCCTTGGAGTCAGAACAATTGACCCTCGATTTTGGTAAAACAATTTGACAACTTGCGCACGTTGTTCAATGCAATACTTATGCATGATTAGTTTCTAAAATATTATATGTAAGATATCTGAAGTAGAGAAAAATAATGATTAATGGTGGAATGGTAACGGTTTTCAACACTTCTGTGACTTTTTGGACATGCTGTACACACACACATGTATATTTATATATAAATATTATATATGTATATATATATATATACAATTATAAAAATTTAATGATTGAAGTTAAATCTGGTAAATCAAAATACATACACATATATTTAAGTTAAAAATTTATTGTTTTAAACAAGGAATATACAGAGAAAAATTATGTTTATTTCCTTAATACATGGATTTAACTTAAATATATGTCTATATATTTTGATTTGCAGAATTTATCTTTAATATTTAAACTTATATATTGATCTATTTTTTTACATATTGAGCCTTACCTTTTTAGCAAGGGGCATCCTGAAAGTATTACCTCAATGTAATATCTGACGCGATAATTCACTTGATCTCTAATTTGTGACTTACATTATATATATATATATATATATATGAACTCAATTTTTGTGTAGTCTTTGTGTCTTCCATAATAATAACGTGTAAAGGTGTATTATCATGTTATATTTACCGGAAAATGCAAAGAAAGTGGTCCCAAATTTGTAATTGCACACTGTTATGAAAACGCAAACACTTTTAAATTTCAAATGTATTTCATTTGGATAAAACTTGTATCATATGTTTAGATAATCCACGGAGAAAATATGAATTTATTTTGATCAATTATTTTCTATCTCTGTTTAATTTGAACGCGTCCTCAACAGAATCGCTTCAATCGTAAAAATACATGTTATCGTTTGCAATAGAATTTAAAATATTAAGAATAAGATAATAACTTACTGAGGACTTCAATTTCTTAGTATGGATTTTTTAAGGACTGAAAGACGATGGAATTGATATGGTGTTATGAGCATAGTGAAAAAACATCGTAGTGAGTTATATTACATCACAAGAACACAGCTTTTTTGGCTGGTATTTTTATATAGTTAGATACATGCAGAGTAATCTTCTAACAGATAAACGAATCGTTTTGAATTTAAGAATATGTATTCGAAAAATAAAATTAGTTACATAGCATCATTATTGTTTGTAAATGTTAACATTACGAAGTTGCATATATAAAAATTATTTATTTAGTTCATGAACTGATTCAATAAATGTTTCGTGACCAATCATTCTGAATTTTCAAGTATACATTTTCGTCCAACTAATGAATAACACTAACAAATTATTTTCGCAACCTTCACTATACGGAATGCACGTCTACAAATTACATTTATTTATTATTAGCTTAAAATAACTGACATCCGCTATCCCAAATATATTTTATTATCGAAACTAAAAATTGTCAAAATTCTACTCAATAAGGTTGATTAACCGTATACATATTATGTCTGAAAATTAAAACATTCAGTGATACAAAGATAAGCAAATATGTATTTTTATGAAGCGATCGTTATGACTTTTAAGTCATACATTTCCGAAAAACTGACTTACATTTAACATCATTATTTTTATAAACGTTTTATCTCAAAACTGACACCAACGTAAAAAGATAGTGCTATGTGCATTCTTTATATCCGTCCTGGGGCAGGTATATTAAAAGTAGATTTATATATATTTTTTTTCTTTTTCCATAGGCATCATCACTTATCAATACCCAGACACCACTAGAGGATAAGGGTTAAAGTGTGTACAGTAGTCAATTCGATGATATAGTAATTGATAGTAATGGAAATTCAGAAAATGTGTTAACTTAAGAGGAACGGCTCATCAAAAACTTGTTTACGTTGGACTTGAAGACAACCATATTGTAGACAGTTGGAAAGCAGGAAAACGGAAAACAGTGCCACATGCGTACAGTTCTAAGAAATAAACTTTGTTCATGGAATCTACGTTTAGGTTTAGGCACGGATAAAAAGTCGTGGTATTATTGATAATGTTTTCAGCTAGACGCGTGTTTCTTGTGAAAGTTTGTCGGGGAGGGACCATAGATTTTGAAGCTCAGACGAGCAATTGCCATGAAATATGTCATTTTAGCAGATCTAGCCCAGATGTAGCAACAGTAATCCATCCTTGGACGTACCTGGCTCTCATATAGGTTGAGAATTGCACCAGCAGTGAGATATCTACTGGATCGATAGAAGGGACCCACCATTTTTCCAGTGGCCTTGGCAACGGAATGTATGTATATATCTACCATTACCCGTGCCCGCAAGTTTCTTCGGTTGAATTGAGACAACAGTTGAATCTCTTAGATCTGCATTTCATATGTGTTGTTAGTTTTTAAAACTATAATTATAAATTAAAGAATTGTGTACGTATTTTAATCCCGAAAATAATAAGCATTTAAATATTACATTTATTTATTATTAGCTTAAAATAACTGACATAGAAATGATGATTTGATGAAACAATTTTGAGAAATATATTCAATAATACCGTCAATACATAGAGAATAGAAGAAAGGTACTATATGATAGAGAAATGAGTAGTAGTGGATGAAATATGATTTTTATAATATTAACGGTAAATTAATTGAATTAGCTAAATAATTGAAACAATTAGTACGATTGATTTACTGAAAATAAATATGAATCAACTTTATAGGCGGTGTAATCAAAACAAAAATACCTTGGTTGGATTTCTCCCGTATGCTTTGATTGTGTACTGAGTTAGAGGATGATGAATTATTACAGCAGAAAGGGCTAGTCAAAAATAAATAAGGAGAAAGAGAGAGATAGAGAGATAGAGAGAGAGAATGGCTTAGCGTTAAAATAAATACACTACTTAAAATGATACTACTCTTTTGCTAGTAACAACAAAAACACATACGAAGCACGAGTTCATATGATTAATTTGTTTACCAGAGAACATTAGTCAAATGTGGAATTCATACTTTGGTTTATATAAAGGATTGATGCAAAATAAATATCTGATAACTATTAATACAGCACAAAGAATGGTAAAAAAGAATAGGGAGATTTTTATATGGTTATTCACAACTCATGTTTGTGTATCGTGAGAATATGAATCTTTACATTTTTAAATATATATGCGTCAGTACCAATGATCGTTGTAATTAAATAAAAAGAGTTATTAACGAAGATAATTGTAAGAAAAGGTATTCGAATATGCTTAGGTATTGCGTTAAAATAAGTTTAATTCAATATTTGTTTAATAGGATAAAAATGGCACAGCGTGGAACATAAAAATAGAAGATCAATTTAATATGGATTATGATAGAAGTATATCAATTTTGATTGTCTGTATTTTTTTTCAGTACAAATCAAATGCTAAGCCTAGATGTGGTTAGCATGTTCACTAAAGTGCCAACTAGTGAGGCGCTAGCAGTAATTCAAGACAAACTAGCCGCAGACCTCTCCATAGAAGAGTCCACATGTGTACCATTGCCAAACTTAATGAAAATGCAGACATTCTGCATAGACAACCTACTTCAGAATGGGTACTGCCCTATATCAACAAGAGGAGGGGCTAGCTATGGGCTCGCTATTATGGCGAACATATACATGGAATACTTCGAAGACATGGCCTTAGGTTCAGCTACCTTAAAGCCAACCACGTGGCTAAGATACGTTAATGACACCTTCATACTCTGGCCCCATCAGGAAGACATCCAGGCTCTCCTAGACCATGTGAACTCAATAAGACCATCGATACAGTTCACAATGGAGAAAGAAAAATATAACCAACTCCCTCCCTGTATATACTCATATCACGCACAGAGCATGGGTTTAAGACATCCGTATATCGCAAGCCTACCTTTACCGGACAATACCTTTACTTCAACTCGCATCACCCATACAGTACCAAACATGGAATCGAGCTGCTTACAACATCGAGCAGAGACAATAAGTAGCGATACCTTACATACCACCAAGAAATGGTCAGGTTGAAGAATTCCCTCCGTCGTAACAACTACCCCGATAGCATACTATCCAGCAGACGTGTTAATAGTATAAGAGAGGAGAATGAAACCCAAAAATCTCCAACAGTCTACCTACCATACATACGAGGTATCTCCGAAAACATTATGAGAATATGTGCCCCCTACAACATCAGGACGGTATTCAAGAGCGAGTCAACACTCAGACGACACCTGGTACGAGTGAAGCCCCGCATGGAGGAGAACATGACCAAAAACTGCATATACTCCATCCCATGCAGTTGCAGAAAGGTTTACAAGAGTGAAACATGCCGCCCACTTGTTCATTGGAGGTCTGCTCAGTTCTCTATCCTCGGTCCTTCCATAATCCGCGACCTTTCTCGTCTATTTAGCATCATTGTTAGTGGGGTGATTTGTGTAATGGGCGACGATGGGGGAGAGGAAGAGAAACAGGATAGGGAGCTATCAAGGTTGTATCTTCAAGGTTCTTGATTCTATGTAACGCTTCTTCAGGTTTGTCTCTGCAGTAGTTCGTCTGATCTGCACGCTTGGCTCATGTGTATTAATCCCCGCATTCAAATGCTTTCCTTAATATTTCAGTTGTTTTCATTATTGTTATTCGTTGTATCTTTCCAGTCATTCACCTGCTTCCAATTTCTCCCATTATTTTATCAAAGTTTGTCGGGTTGTTCCTAGTGCTCCTACTATAATTGTTAGTATCTTGAATTTTTTTATCATCCATATCCCTTTCAGTTCTCTTGCTAGCTCTGTATATTTATTCCGTTTCTCCTTTTCTTTGATATTCACACTATGATCGGCTGGAACAGCAAAGTCTACGATTAGCAGAACTTTTCTTTCTTGTTAACTATTACAACATCCGGTCTTCTCGGTTCGATAGGTTTATCCGTTTTATGCCCATGTTCCATAGGATTTTAGGATTTTCGTTTTCAGTTACCGTTGCTGGTTATTGTTGTGCCATTTGTCTGCACTTCGAGATGCAGTTGTTTGCATAATTCCTAGTGTAATACTCTTCCATCTTGGTCGAGCCTGTTCTTGTATTCCTTTTGGGTAAGTTTGGCACATTCAATTACTATGTGGTTTATCGTTTCGTCTCTTTGTCCACATAGTCTGCCTTTGCTGTTTTCTTGTGTTTTGTTGAACAATGCTTTCATGTGGTTGATTTTTATCGAGTTATCTTGTGCTGCGGTGATTAGGGATTCCGTTTCTCTGTTTAAGTGTCATTTTCTCATCCATGTTCACGTGTTTTCATTTTTATCATCCTTTGTAATCCTTACGAATCTTCCCTGTTGTTGTTTATCTTCCAATTTTTCTTTTCTTGTCTTATCCTTTATCTCTCTGTTTTCTGCTTTGTTGGAGTTTTTTTTTTCAGTGTCTCTCGATTGCATGATTATCTTTTCAGTGTTTTGCATTATGGTTTTTTCTTTTTTGGTGTCATTGGCACAGTCTTCTGTACATACCAGTCCCCTCCTGCCGTCCTTCCTTATCACGTATAGTGAGCCAACATCGTCATTCGGGTGTAGTGCGTTGTGCATGGTAATGAGTTTATTATTATTATTATTATTATTATTATTATTATTATTATTATTATTATTATTATTATTAGCTCACATGGAGCTTTCACACAAGTCAACAAACGATCTGATTGGAGACCTGTGGTGTTCTCTGGAAGCTGAGTGACAACAAGTCTCTCCAGACGTCCAACTCTCTCCTCCTCCTTCGATAGGATTTGCAAATAAATTTGTATCATCGCAACATCCTTTTACCATTGATTTCTCGCTGGCAGTGGCTATTGGTTTATACTGGAATCTGAGTGGCACTTAGACTCTCCAGGATCCCCGCTATCTTCGCACTTGTCCAGCGGAGGTTTGGCCAGTGCTCCCTCCTCGGTCTTTCCATCCTCCTTGACCCTTCTCGGCTCTTTGGTATCACTTTTCTCTTGGCGGGGGGACGGTGGTGAAACAATGGAGGGGATGCATGATGGGGGTGTAGAACATGTAGATCTGCAACTTCGGTGTTGTTCATTCCCTTTAACACTTCTTCGTTATATTGGTTTGTGTTATTCTCCCAATTCAATGTTTTTCCTTAATATTTCAGCCGTTTTCATTATCGTTAGGTGTTGTATTTTTGCAGCTATTCCTCTGATTCCAATTTCTGCCATTTTTTTCCAGGGTTTTCGGAATTGTTCCTAGTGCTCCTACTATTATCGGTACTATTTTGATTTTCTTCGTCATCCAAATCCCTTTTAACTCTCTAGCTAGTTCTGTGTATTTGCTTCTTTTCTCCTGTTCTTTCATACTCACCCTGTGGGCAGCTGCGACAGCAAAGTCTACGATTTGTCAGAATTTCTCTTTCTTGTTAATTATTACGACATCTGGTCTTCTTGCTTGGATGGGTTTGTCTGTCTGTATGCCCATGTCCCATAGGATTTTGTGGTTCTCGTTTTCGAGTGCTGTTTCGGATTTATGCTTGTACCATATATCTGTACGCTCAAAATGAAGCCGTTTGCACAATTCCCAGTGCACCGCCCTTCCCACTTTGTCATAGGGGTAGTAGTGGCACCGGTATCGATAGTGGTGAAAGTAGTAGTTGTAGTTGTTGATTGTGACTTTAGCGAATTCCATTAATCAGTTAGTTCGCTTTTATAACTAGTAAATAGAAGTAACTTTAAAGTTCAATCTCTAAATTAGATCTCAAGATTTCAACCTACACATGTCGATTGTTGAGCCGTTTATTTTTTATAAACCGGCTGTTATCGCCGAACATCCGCTTTATTTCCGGTGTATTTTATTTGACATCTGACACACACAAATACATATATATATATATATATATATATATATATATATATATATATATATTTCATCATGAGTTTATATTTTTTGTCTTTATCGTAATTTTCTTATTTTCTAATTATTTATTTTTTTATTCTTCATTCTATAGTCTTTATGTTAATTTATTTTCGTTTTTATTATTATAATGAGCTTGGGTGCCCAGCGTTGCCCGAGTGTTTGGAGGTGTGTGTTGAGCAAAAAGAAAAGTGGTAGTAGGAAGGCAGGCTCGAAACATTACCGCGAAGGAGGAAAAGAACGGGGGAAAACCTGGCGTCTTTGCTGTTACGACACCTCCAAACCGGAAGTGACGTAGGTTTAAATAAAGGCTAGACAATCGAAAAGAGTGGATGACTTTGGAAAATATCGGCGAAAAAAGCGAGCCCTCCCTATTAAAAAATTAATGTTTTAGCCAATTTTTCGGTATTTGTCGTCTGAAGCGTCGAGCTCAAAACAATACTGATTTTGTAAAAATCCGTCGCCCGCGTCGAAAATTTTAGGCAGACATGCAAACATGCATACATACATGATTGCAACGTATTGTCAGACGAGTGCCACTCTCTCAGACACATAAAGTCCATGAGCCCAAAAATGCGTTTTTAGTCCTACCGGTGAATTCACACGCTCAAGCAGGAATTTCACTGATTATGGTCATTGAGATCAATTATTACATACTTCCAGCATTTCAAGCCTCCACGCGTCACAACTTTTCCATCGTCACAGGACCATTTTTATAGACAAACCCCTGAGTGAGTATCTATACACAGATGCTGTTACAGAGTCTTAGCTTTGTACGACAGCTAAGTTTCTCTCTCGGTTTAAAATGTTGAGATCCAGCAACAAGCAAAAGCAAGATAGTCAGCAACAAGATAAACTGCCGACCAGCTTAATGTGGGTACTGGTCTCCCTCTTTATGGTTTTTTAAACCAGAGATTTGCTTCTCTTCGAAAGGATGTCTTCACCACGGCTCACATGAGCATTTTCCACCCCGGGACACACATACATACGCACAAATACAGGCGGTGCTAGCTGGCCGTTGACCCACAAAAAGGTCCGTTCGCCCCTAGGAAGGTCTTGTTTTTAATCTTCCAGGGAGACTAGCAATCCTCCTTACAAAACAAGTGACCCGACCATGAGGCAGGTAGTACTAGGTTACATAGTACCAGTAGCATATGACATGACATACAATCATACATACATACATTTATATATTGGTAGCTCAAATTTTCGACCCAAATCGATTAAAAAGCTTGCCCTATCTCTGAATACCCTTTACGTAAAATTTTAAATGTTTAGAGCAGAAATTGTCCGAGTAATTTTGTAGAAACCGGAGAGGTCAAATATTTTTAAAATTTGACTCGTATTATGACCACTTAATATTTATTGTTTTGGGTTCCAATCAAGTTATTAAGTTATAACCATGTCCAAGGAACCTCTATCTAAATTTTCAAGTTTTATACCCAAAATTTTCCGAGAGGTTTGGTAGAGGTCTCAAAGGTTAAATCGTTTGACTTTGACCCATTAACAGCCAAATTTCTGGTCCAAAATGGATTAAAAGGTTTTCCCAAATCTCAGTATCCTGTATATCAAATTTCTAGTCTGTAGACTGACAATTGACAGAGTTATTGCGTAGCAAATGTACGTAGACAGACACACAGAGAGACAGACATACACTTTCACTTTTATAGGAATGTATATATATATATATATATATATATATATATATATATATATATATGTGTGTGTGTGTGTGTGGGTGTGTGTGTGTGCACAGCTACTTCTTTTAAAATGTTATCATTGGAAATGTTTTTTTTAAGGTATGCTATGTACATTATATCAAATATACCGTTTTATTTTTTTTTCGATTTCCATGCAGAATTTAATACATCTTTTTAGTAACAAAATATCAAATTATGAGAATCAGTAGAAAAATACGTTAAAGGAAAAAAACACTGAATGATGTTGCATTTGTTCAACATTAGTGTAAACAATCTGTTTTGTTTTTACTTTTCGTTTGCATAGCTTGCAGTTTGATTGTTTTTCTAAAATGACATATTACAGAACAAGTATTTGTAAACAGAAATCATAAGCTATATTATAATACATGTACACAAGCACACATAAATATAGTTGTATATTTAAAAATCAGGCAATGTGTTTCAAATGAACATTAAATAAGACGTTCGCGATTATACTTACAATATAAGCTTGGTGCAAAAACAATATCGGTTTCTCACGTATGTTCCTTTCTATATGATTTCTGCATTATTCTGCATTATTCATTGATACACGCACATACGCACACACACACACACACACTCACATATATATATATATATATATATATATATATATATATATATAGATAGACACATGAATGAAAATTTATAAAAAAGAACTCGAAAAGTATAAAAGCTTATAACTTTTCTTTATTTGTTTTCAATTGGTGACGTTCAGGAATACAAAATAATATTATGAAAAAAAAAATTAAAAACTTTTTTTACAGGTACAATATTTTCGACCGATCCTTCAGTCTTTATCGGTATAGTGAAAGTATGAGCATGCACGGGGAAAAGGGGAATGGAAAAGAAAGGAAGCAAGGGAGAAGAGGAGGAGGAGGAGGAGGAGGAGGAGAAGGAGGTATAGCTTATGAGAAGGTGCCACGTCAGTTTTAAATATATACACATATAAGTACGCACATACACACATGCACACAGTACATATACACATAGAAACGAAACATTAAAAATTAAACAGTAAATAAAAATGAGAAACACACCTTTAACTGTCCAGTCTTTTGAATTCTAACGATATTATTTATTCCAAAGAGAACAATAATTCAAAGGATATAAGACGTTATGAGGGGAAACGCTATGATGCTCATTTGTAAATCAACGGCTATTTCTCGTTCGAAAAAGAATGAAAACGTCGTTTCTAAATTCAAGCGTTTAAAGACAGAAACGAAACGCTACTTTTTATTAATTTATATATTAATATGTACATACACATACGTATGCAAACAAATACTCACATGTACAAATATATACATATATATATGCATATATGCATACATAAATGTATGCATATATACACATATGCATATACTAACAAATATACATGCACATACATGTTTGCACATATATTTACACGTAGAGACAACTATACATATATACACAAGTTTACATAAGCGAATGTAGGGAGAGAGAGGGAGAGGGAAAGAAAGGGATGGGAAAAGAAGTATAGGTGTGCGAGAAATACATACATATATATATATATATATACATATACGGTAATATGAAGAAAATTAACATTTACAGAAAATGTGTTTTGAAAACATACACATACATGCACACACATACAAATATATCCACATATACATACATATATATATACATATACATACACATACATTACATATATACACATATACTGACGTGTATATACACTTTCAGGTACATATACACATACACTCGCATAAATACATACATATATGCGTACATAATACGCACACGCATACACATGCAAGGTGTATGAGAGTATAAAGAAAGAAAAAATTAGGGAAAATGTGAAGGTTTCGGAAAGAGTTAAAAAAAAAAGTTTACTCCATCTCACCGTGCATTTTAGTCCTAAGGAAATGTTTATAGAATATTTTTGTAGTTATAAAAATTGTAGTCACTGAGAAGTCCTAGGTTTTTGTTAAGGCCTGAAGTGTGCGTGTTGAGTTTTAGAATCAATTCATTTCATATTTACGTATCTGGTGTTGTGTAATAAAATTGGATGCTATGAGGACGTATCTGATATTGTCTATTGTGTGGTTAGGTAAATTATAGTAGATAGTTACTGGATGCTGTGTAAATTTATCTCTAATGGTATGTTTGTGGTTATTAAGGCGTAGGCGGAACTTCAGGCCTGTTTCCCCCACGTAATTCCTTTTGTGCATTTTGTGTAGTATTACAGATACATTAAATTTGAGCTATTGCGATTTAGAGAGGGAAGTTTTAGATGGATGTTAGTGCCTGGAGGACTGAATATGCTGTTGGTGTTAATATGTGTACATATTAGACATCTGAGCTTATTGCAAGGTTTGTTTCCTTGAGATGTGAGGGTGCGGTTAATCCGAGTGGATATGAGTAAGGATTGTAAGTTGGGGTGCTGCCGTTTGGCACAAATGGGTGGTTTATTGTAAATTGTGTTGAGTGGGGGTCCTGTTTCATGGAGTTGTATAAATGGTTGGCGTTATTATTGTTGTTTTTGTATGTCAGTAGGTTGTGTCTGCTAATGTGTGATGCTCTGCTGATGGCTTCTTTTAATATTTTGAATGGATAGTTTCTGTGAAGAAAGTGGTTGATTAAGATGCCTACCTGTGCGTCATAATCGGATGGGTCTGTGCATATCCTTTTCATGCGCAGGCATTGACTGTATACGATTGACTTTTTCGTTGTGATTGGGTGGCAACTTTCGAAATGTAGGTAATTGTGTCCATCGGTCGGTTTTGTGTGTAGAACTGTGGTGATATGATTATTTGAAATATTAATCAGAACGTCTAAAAATATGATGTGTGTGGTTGAGGGTTCAATCGTGAATTTTATACTATTATGGCAGTTGTTTACATGCTGGAAGAAATTCATCAATGTCTTTTCACCGTGTGGTCAAATGACAAAGATGTCATCTATATACCTGTAATAGTGTGTCGGTTTGAGGTGGTGTCTGTGTATGTATTTTTGTTCGAATGTGTGCATGAAGATGTTGGCATAGCTGGGAGTCATTTTAGTTCTAATGGTCGTGCATTTTATTTGTAAAAAGTGTTTGTTGTTGAATGTAAAATTGTTATGTGTTAGAATGCACTCTATAATGCTGCATATGTTTGTGATGTGGGTGTCTTGTATGTTCTGGGGTTGTAAAAAAACTCCTGCGCGCGGATATTCCTTCCTCATGTGGAATATTCGAGTAGAGAGAGGAATCACCCATCGTGTCGAGTATTGTATTGTCTGGTAAGTTACCGATGTCGCGTAGGATCTGTAGGACGTGTGTCGTGTCTTTAATATACTTGGGTATGTTTGGCATCAATGGGTTGCGTATGCTGTCAATGTATCCCGAAATCTTCTCTGTGAGGGTCCCGATGCCCGAGACGATAGGTCTGCCAGGTGGATGGATTTGAAGAGCCTTAGCTATGTGGTATATGTCTGTGGGTTCGGTAATCGAGGCCTCGGTGTTTCTCGTGTCTTCAAATGGGAGGTGTGCGAGTATGTTGCTGACTATTTTCGGGAGTCTATGAAGTTTAGGGATAGTGTAAAAGACAGCCGGATTATGATGTTCTGGTACTAATTTTTCAACCGTAGTCCTAATGATTTGGTCTAGATTGCTGATTAGGGTGTTTAGTTCAGATTTGAATGTGCTGCTGGGGTCATTGGGGAGTGGTTTGTAGAATTCGCTATTCGCTAGCTGTGTGTTTATTTCTGTTATGTAATCATTTGTGTTCATGATAGTGATAGCTCCTCCTTTATCTGCTGGTTTTATGGTGATGACATTATTATTCTGTAATGCTTTTGTGGCCTGTTGTTCGTCTTTTGTGATATTATGATGGGTTTCCTTGTGCAGTTTAATGAACTTGTCTAAATGTTTTTTATTGTATTGTTGTGTGCGTTTATGTTTAGATTGCGTCCATTAGGAGGTGTCCAATGTTTAGATTTTAAATGATTTGCACGTTTATTTGTGGTGGAATTGGGGTCTGCTTGTTGGTTATTATTATGGAAGTATTCCCTTAATTTTATTCCTCAGATATAGTCCTCCATACCATAGCATAGGTCCACCGAATTTAAGTTTTTAGATGCGCAGAATGAGTCCTTTAGCTAATAGCCTGGTTTCGTTTTCTGAAAGTTGGTGGTCCGATAAGTTGGCAATGTTGGTGCACTGTGATTTTTGGAGGATGCATTGCGTGTTATTATTTTTTAGAAGTCTACTGATGGTGTATGGGTTTTGTTGGTTGTAGATATGTTTTAACATTTGATCTTTGTTGATTAATGTGTTGAATTTATATATATATATATATATATATATATATATATATATATATATATAGAGAGAGAGAGAGAGAGAGAGAGAGCTAGTTATATATTATTTATAAATGCGTTCTCAATTTCTTCAATTCATTTTTTGATACTTTTAGACAGCATGGACAAAATTCAAATCCGCACGATTTTTTGTTCTTATTAAAACAAGGTCGAAAAACTTCGGAGAGAGCTCGTGATATTACTGATGCATTTGGCCTAGAAACAACTAACAAAACGGTGACACAACGGTGGTTCCAGAATTTTCTGCAATGATTACGAAAGCCTCTAAGATGAAGAGCGTCGCGACCGACGGCTGACTGCTGTTCACAACGAACATTTTAAAGGCTAAATTAAAGCCGATCCTCGCAAAATCACACGACAAGTTGCTGTTGAAGTCGTGGTTGACCAGTTAACATTCGTTCGGCATTTAAAGAAAATAGGGACATCAAAAACGCTGGATAAATGGGTGTCGCATGAATTGAATGATAATTAAAACAATCGTCGTTTGTAGTGTCTTCTATGCTATTCTATGCAAGAAAAACGACCTATTTCTCAGGCGGATTGTGACATGGATCCTCTACGACAACCGGCCACGTTCAGCACAGTGCTTAGATGGCGGAGAAGCTCCACAACACTGCCGAAGTCTAAATTGCACAAAAAATATATATTATGGTGATTATTTAGTGTTTTACGGCCGGCATCATCAGTCTATGTCGTAGTCCACGGCCGGCATCATCAGTCACAGCTTCATGGATCCTGGCGAAACGATCAGGGCGTAGAAGTACTATCGACAAATTGATAAAATGCACCAGAAGCTCCAACGTATGTGCCCGAGATTGGTCAACAAAAAACGACCAATTCTCTTCTATGAAGACTCTCACCCGCATTTTTCGCAACTGACCTTGCAGAAGCTTAACTCATTGGGTACTAGACTGCCTCATCCACCATATTCAGCGGACCTCATGTGCACACATTTTCGCTTTCCCAAGTATCCGGACAAGTTCCTGCGCGAAAAATGGTTCAAAAACCGAGATGATGCCGAATCGGCCTTCAATGAAGTCATCGTTTCCAGAACTCCCGATTTCTATGCTAATAAGAGAAAAAAATTGTTTCTCGTTTGCAAAACATGGGTCGATTCTAACGGTTACTGTTTCGATTGACAAATAATTAATATGAAAGGAGTTATGATCTTTTAATTTAGAAGTCAAAAAATGACATTATTTTTGCACAAATCTATTACTTAAAAAAATTCAGATAATAATCAAATAACCCTAACAAATATGATACACCTATAGTTTTATAAAACATGCATCGTAATACTATTGCATTACACACATGATATCTATCTATATACCTTTTTTCTAGATCTAATTTTTCTATTTAAAAATTATTGGACACAAACGTTTTTATATAGTCACACATGGATATGCGAGCGAGTTAATGAGGGTTAACTAATTTGTGCATCCCTTTATGAAACGGGCGTGAATTAATTACTTAATTTAATGTTTTTTATTATCTTGAACAACTCAGATCCCGTGCAGGGCGACAACAAATGTCGGTCACAAGTTTGGATGCAAGTCCGAGGAGATAGTGTCAGTGTTCTTTTCGCCAACAATCGAGACATGGCAAATATTGTTTTTTAGAAATTAAATAGACTTAAAACACATTTTTCAATGTGGCTACCAGAGAAATATTACAAACCAGTTTTAGCGTCGTGACCAATTCTATTCTTGCAAGAATGAAGAAATAGCCAGTACCAAGAAAACGGGCCTTTGAAGAACACAGAAAAAATACAAGAAAAACAAAGTAAGTGGCAGTCCATGTTTTTCCCCTGAGTATTTCTACTCTTGAAATGAAATATATATATATATATATATATATATATATATATATATATGTGTGTGTGTGTGTGTATGTGCGTGTGTGTGTGTGTGTCTCACACAAAAACAATTGATATATAAATATATAAATATGTGTGGGCCTGTCTCTATAACACGTATTTGTGAATGCAGTAAGTTACAAGAAAAAAATGAAATCATTAATTTCTCTGTTGTGATTTTTATGGTCAGATTGTGGATTTCTTCCTTTTATTTGCATGCTGTTGAAAATAAGTGATTTAAAAAAAACACAATTACAATAAAGGGAGCAACAATTCTTTTATTTTCATCCGGGGATTAGCTACGAAGTTAAGAAATGCGGAACGAGTCTCGAAGGTTATACATGGGGAATCTTTTCTAAAAAAGATAACATTTTTAGAACATAGAAAGGACGGTGGATACACGGTGTGTGTAGAAAAGTATTTTAGAATATATGGAGCTGCGGATGAAGAAAAATGCCAGACAACACTTTTGATGACAGTTAGCATGGGCGGGCTATTCGTAAACGGATTAATTTTAAACAATGAAAGTTTAACATGATTAGAATTAAAACAGTCCTTAGAAAACTACTGCAAAATTATCACAAATTCCAACAATTATTTAATAGAATAAGCGAACGTGAGACAGTGTAAAGCAGAAGGAATACAATACTATATGCAGTAAATAGTGCGACTAGTAGGAAGGGGGTATATAGTGCGATAGATGCATGTAATGCTTCAATTAAAAGGCAAATTCTAGGATTTTTTTATAGAAGGCATCAGAGATAAAGAGGTAACAGTGCCTGTGATGAGGGGAGAACATCTGAATTCTGAAGCAGCTTATCAGAAAGCCTTAGCAGAAGTATAGTAGAATGATTCGGCTTGGCACGAGCCATAAATATGAAGCCGAACTCAAACTAGACGGCGAATTCAAGTTGAAAGCGCGGGTCCAGCCAGTTCCTCAAAATACGAGGATAGACGGAAAACAGTAACACGAGTAGAAAATAGGGGCGCATTATATAAAACTATAGAGAAGGAAATGTAGGAAGGTCGAAAGGAATCTCTATTGTAATGTAGAGGGTCACATGTGGGGGAAGTGTATCCAGGAAAACAGAGGGACCTTGTTCGTATGACGCCGGACGAAAGGTACAAAAATTACCGATGCACAAAATCAGTAAGATGGGCGCAATAAATTCCATTACGCGTTTCCAATGGGTTTGAATTAAAAAAATATCTTGCTCCAATGGATGCAGGGACAGCGGTTTCGGTAATAAATTGTAGTGACTTAACTAAGGAAAACAGTAGTAAATTTGAGGGCCGCAAATGGGTCTCCATTAAATGTTGAATGTCTCACCCGATTAAGGATATAACAAGGAAGTCATTTCACACAGCATGGATGCTTTGTTGTGAAAACTCTCATCAGAAGTATAATACTATGCCGTGATTGGCTTAGATAAAATGGGGTGAGAATGTACGTTTATAGAGAAGCAATGCGATTAAGAAATAAATACATAGTGTTAGAGGAACATGCTCATATGAAAACCTCTTATAATCATAGACCATTTGTTACAAACATGCTCCAATTGAATGATCGGAGGCATCTGTATACAGTTTGTAGTCCTTATGAATATCGGGATACGTTAGTATTGCCGTGCAGGGCTGTCGAAGACAGCTCGGCATCCTTCCTTCCGATTGAAAACGCCGGACGTTAGAGGGGCTTAGGAAATAACGTAAAACCTTCAGAATCTACATACATGCATGGCCTATGCGGATATGTGTAACGGTCAGGGAATGGGATATGGGATAGAGCAATTAAGCAGCGGATTTGTTAGTAATCTTACTGGAATTTCAGTGACTAATGCGGTGGTAAAAATTAACAAGTTTAATAAGTTTTCGCTGCTCATAATGAATAACATCAAGCAAACGGTCAATTTGAAAAGGGGTTGTAAGGTAGCAAAGTGTAGTGCGGCTGGTAGTATTACTGAGATTTCCATGCCAGATAATCAAAATAAAAAAAATATCTGATGGAAATTTGAAAGGAATATAGGTACCTGAATAATTCAAGTTAGAGATCGATAGATTGCCAAAGCGGAATAAGGGTTTGTTCGTTACGAAGGATGACTTGGGCAGAATCGATACAGTATGGATGTGTATTGATACAAGAACGCATGAGCTTATACGTAAATGCTTGTATCGAACACGGCTAACGCAAAGGAAACTGGCAGATTCAACAGTCGAGGAAATTATGCTGGCAGGAGTAATTGAAAGATCGAACAGCCCATGGAGTATTACGCATGAGTCCATAGGTAAATGCTCATATCGAACACCGCTAAAGCAAAGTAAAATGGTAGACTCAACAATCGAAGAAATGGTAGACTCAACAATCGAAGAAATGATGCTGGCAGGAGTACTTAAAAAATCAAACTGCCGGTGGAGTAATATTAGTAGAAAAGAAAGATGATAGTAAGATGTTTTGTGTAGACTTAAGATCATTAAATAGTCACAAAGAAGTCAGGTTACTGGCAGGTTGAACTGAATAAGAACAATAAAAAGAAAACAGTGTTCTCTTGCAACCGGGGTTTATTTCACTTTAATGTGATGCCGTTCGGCCTCGCGAACGCCTTCGTAGTCTTACAGAAATCAATGTCCATATTTTTGCAGGGACAAGACAAGTTTGCGTTACTGTATTTGGATGAAATACTAAGATTTTGCTATAAGAGGATGACCATTTAACACAAATAGATAAGGTATTAAGTAGTTTACGTAAGCACAACCTCAGGTTAAAAGCCACAGAGTGTGAGTTTTTTTAGAAAAGACACACAGTGCCTGTGTTTTAAGGTTCGTGAGAAGGATATACAGCTAGGCTTGGTCAAAGTAAAATCTATGAAACTGATTTCGAGTCAAACAACTGCGAGACAAGTGAGGGCTTTCATCGATATGATATACTACCGGCGATTTATAAAGAAAATCCGATATCGCCGAACCGTTAGTCCGGTTAAACTAGAATCATTTTCAATGGGACGAAGATTGCCAAGCTGCTTTTGACAGTCCTTAAACTAAGCTCGCAGACATGATAATACTAACGTATCTTGATATTTATAAGGACTACAAACTGTATAGAGATACACGCGATCATTTAATTGGGTCATGTTTGTAACAAATGGTCTACAATAAGTAAGAGGGTAAAGAGGCACAAAAGCTGATCTATATTTTATCTCCAGAACAGAGTAACGCCCGGTCGAGATGGTCAAAGGTAGAAAAGAAAGCATATGCGATAAACTATGCCCTTACTAAATTAGACCCCTACCTGCCTAGTGCAACGTTCACCATCGATACGGATTATAGACCTCTAGAATAATTGTTGAACTCACCGATACAAAATAAGATAATACAGATCTAGGTTTTAATGACGGCTGGTTATAATTGTACAATACAATACCTAAAAGTTTGTGTGGATCTCTTACCACGCGTTGTGGATTCGAGTCGAGGCAGTGAGATTGACTGTAGGAACTATCCACTGGGCGCAATAAACTCGAATCTTTTGGGCCAAGAAGTTTGTATTGTATAAAATACTGAGGACTAATAGTAAAGCAGCCATATGTTTTCGGGTATAGATTTACTTAGGAAACAGGAAGCTGATAAAGATATCTTAGATTTTTAGATGCGGATGAAAAATGTAAAAACCTCGAAGATAAAAAAACAGTTTATATTAATGAACGAAATTGTATATTATATGTCGCATCCTGATGGCGAACAATAAATTAGAGTGTATATACCGCTGCATCTTAGAAAAACGGTGTTAGTCCAATATCATGACAATTATGGTGACATGAGCGTAGAAAAGACGTTTCACGCTATAAAACAGAAATATTTTTGTCCGTGTTTATTTAAGGAAGAAAACGAATACATCAGTAAATGTATTCCCTGCCAAACGAGAAATGTAAAGAAGCAACAACTTCAAATGCAGAACTGCGATTTGCTTCAATCTCCTTTTGCGAAAATTAGATATTTCCGGACCCACTGCAAAGACTCTTTAAGATAACCAGTGCATAGTTACATTTGTAGATACATACAGGGGTTGGCCGGAGAGGCTAGCAAATCTAATTTGTTAATACGAATATTTGGGATTTAGTGCCTTTATTTCTAAGTAAAAACTGCGTAATGTAAGCCGACAATAACGTAATTTGCAGCTTTTCTTCCAATTAAAATTTTTTTTAATCATGTGCAAACGGGGATGGATAGTTGCTATTTCTTCTGATGAGTTAAGGGCAAAATATGTTTATTGATTGATAAAACACATACTCTAAAGAATTGCAAATGTAAACTGAACTAAAGAAATAAATTGTAATATGGGCAACATCATAAAATTTGGAATATAAACGTTTGCCATTTATATTTATTCATTATATATATATATATATATATATATATATATATATATATATATATATATATATATACTAGCATGGGTACCCGGCATTGCCCGGATATTTGGAGGTGTATGTTGAGCAAAAAAAAAGAAAGCGGTCAAATTTATTAAAGATTTGACCCCTATTATGACACCTTAAAATGTATTGTTTTGGGTTCACGTCACGTGATTAAGTTAGATCCATGTCTAAGGAACATATATCTAAAATTTCAAGTGTTTAGACCCACAATTGTCTGAGGAGTTTGGTAGAGTTCTCAAAGGTCAAATCACTGTACTTTGACTCCTTAATCGCCAAAGTTCTGGCCGAAAACCGATCACATCGATTTTCCCAAATCTCAGTACCGTGTATCTCAAATTTGCGTCTGTAGACTTAAAACTGACAGAGTTATTGCGTATGGAAATATACATACACAGACACACATACAGACACCCACACACGTTCACTTTTATAGATATACTAGCATTTCACCCCGGCGGTGCCCGGGTATTTGGAGGTGTATGGTGAACCCTCCCCCCTCCCCCCAAAAAATTAAAGAAAGCGGTCAATTTTTTAAACTTTTCCCAAATGTCAGTATCCTGTATATCAAATTTCGAGTTATTGCGTATGGAAATATACACAGACACACACACACGCAGACAAACACGTTCACTTTTATAGATACTAGTGTGGGTGCCCGGCGCTGCCCGGGTGTTTGGAGGTGTATGCTGAGCAAAAAAAAAAGTCATTTTTTTTTAACTTTGATCCCTATTATAACCCCTTAACATTTATTGTTTTGGGCTCAAATCAAGTTAGTAAGTTAGAACCATGCTCAATGAAAACCTAAATCTAAAATTTCAGGTGTATAGACCCAACGTTGTCGGGGGAGTTTGGTAGAGTTCTCAAAGGTCAAATCGTTGAACTTGAACCTCTTAACAGCGAAATTCCTGGCCGAAAACCGATCAGATCGATTTTTCCAAATCTCAGTACAGTGTATATCAAATTTCGTGTGTTTAGACTAAAAATTACCAGAGTTATTGCGAAGGAAAATGTACACAGACACACAGACACGTTCACTTATATATATATATATATATATATATATATATATATATATATATATATATATAGACCTTGTTGGCGCGTGTGTGAAACTTCTCTTTCCACCTACTCTCTGAATAGTTTTTCTACAGAGGTAAATTACATACATAGAATATTTTTATTGTAATAGTAACATTCCTGGAAACCATTACATGTAAATAAATATTTATTCAAAATATTTTCATTTTTTTAACAATATTTAAACTGACAAAACCTTCTCGCTTGAATAATATTAATAATCGTCGCATTGTCGGCCAACATCCAACCTTTTTTTTATCAGAGGTTAAATTCAACTGAAACGTATATTTTTTTTATTTAAAAGAAACACAAATTCCAATCCAATGACGATAAACAAAAATTAATAATAAAACAGGCTTTCTACCAGTTACAAATATATATTTTCTTTTTCACATTTTAACGGAGTTAAAATATTTTAAAACTTTCTATTATTTATTTGGCATTTTTTATCGGCGATTAACTAATAAGACTTATAACGATTATTTCGGAATTTCTACTTTATTATTTTTAAAATTAGATCATTTTCAGGTTGTTTTCGTAAAGAGAAATTCTTCTAAGAAGTCCGGTTAAACTGGTATATACAGAGAATAGCTTATCATGTTCTTATCCTTTCTACCGGGATATCTAGTAGGAAGGTTGCTATGTGCTTTTTCTTTTTTGAGCGATTAATATTTGGGTTTTTATTCGTTCTTTAATTTTTGAAATTGTTGTGGATGTAATGATGGAGTAAGCAGCTGTCCTCATGTCAACCCGGGCAACGCCGAGTATCCATGCTAGTATAATATGAACGTATTTGAAAATTTCAGTTAATTCATATATATATATATATATATATATATATATATATATACATATATATATATAGTAATATATATCTGCATATATATATATATATATATATATATATATATATAAAGATAGGTAGATAGATAGATTCATAGACAGATAGATGTAATTGCACTTTTTTGGCCCCAAACATATCTTGTAACTGTGTAATATTATCTATTTTTTGTTTTATTTTACTTCAGTCGAAGCTCTCAGAAATCGAGGGGCCCACTATATCGGGCTAACACTTGAAATCCATATGAGATACATAGATATTCGAATGTTCCACTAAAGTTCTTTTTTTCTCAAACACTGAGTTAGTAAAAAAATTGAGAACATAATTTTCCTCTCCCCAATTAACCATTTTCATATGTTGTAGTATGTCTTTCGTTTTGATCCCTTAGTCTTACTGGATTCCCGGACAAGAATTTATCTAGTCTAGTAGAGTATTCAGCTTAATGCATTTACTTGAGTTAACATCACTTGTAGAAGGTGCACCGTTCCTCGTAAAAACTAATTAAGTAAGCCATAGTGAGATCTTATTAGGGCAGCGAATACTAAGTGATGTTGCATATTTGGTCAGGGTTTACTCCTCGGGAAAAGTATCTTTATGCAAGTTTGTTTTGACTAACTCCTATGCAGAGGGACCGTAGACACTCGTGGATAGTGTTTAGTAGACATTCAGGTTCTCTCTATTATGCATTCAAGTCCTCTACCTAGGTATTATACATACAGGTGTGTGTACATATGTGTGTGCATGAGTGCGTAAAAGAATTTGTTTGGTAGTATATAAACATATGCATATGTAAATATTAATTATGTTCGTTTTGACTTGCACATTCAATTAATTTTAGCTTTTGCTGTGTATTTAGTTTAAATTGTAATATAGTTTTCTGCTTTGCTGTTATCAGCTTCTATTTGTGTTGTTACCTTCACATACAAACCATTCCGTGTATTCATGAGTGTTCGAAAGGCGGTGCTGTATTTTTCAACTGTTTTCTCAATGTCACACTGCATGGACATGACATTAAGCCGAAGTTATTAAAGCTTGCCGTTGTGATGGAGTGTGCAGATCCACACCCACAGAACACCGACGAGTCTTTCATCTATCTCAAGCACGAAAGTGGCGATAAGTGTGAAGCAAACATCTGGTTCTTGCATCTCGTGATCCAATGTATTCTTTGATGCATTTTCCTTACATTCGATTCTTCCGTTCGTTCCTTTTATCACCAACATGTGGAATTTGTCAAAGTAGATGCTCGTGAAATGCCCGCTTGATACCGTTACGCGTTTGTCTTTGTGTTGATAATATGTGTTACATAACGCCATTCACAAGGAGATAATTTCGAGCACGCATAGATACGTCCATATATGCCACGTTAAACTGAAATAATGTATGTATCGCGAAAGTGCATAAAGGATTGCGCCAAATTGGAGTTCTCGGGTCAAACTGACATTACTTCGAGACTGTTAAAAGTGATGAACGACATAAAAAGATTACTGGATAAGCGGAAGTGACAAGCGATGTACGGAAATAAAGCGATACCAAGCAAGCAGAAATAAGGCTATAAATGCACGAGAAAGAAAGGCACACGAATGAGAAAGAACCCCTAATGTCATTTTTTTCTATCGTATTACATAGGAATTATAGAATGCGCACACATGAAGCTAAAATAAAAATATAGTTATTTTACTAAAATTATCGTCGTGTATTTTTTATAATATCCGAAACCTTGTACGGTCGAGCCATATGAATAATAACAACAACAACAACCACAACCACAACAATAATAATAATAATAATAATAATAATAATAATAATAATAATAATAATTGCAATATTTTTATATAATCACGAGGTAAGATTAAAGAAATTTGGAAAGTTCTATTTAGGAACATTGGCGATGGGAAATTACCTATCAAATGGAACCACGCTCTTCTAGCAATTAAGCAGAACCCTGAATTACTCCATAAAAATACTGGATCTGTTAGAAGTACTGAACATAATTTATCTTGTTCAAATGAGAAAGATTTTACTCTTTGGCTGCACACTTTTAATTTTTAAGACATATACAGATTAACTACCCGCCGAAAATTTTATTTTTCATCTCGGGCACTCTTCAAAAATTTACATAGCTTTCAAATTAATAATAATAATAATAATAATAATAATAATAATAATAATAATAATAATAATAATAATAATAATAATAATAATAATAATAATAATAATAATAATAATAATAATAAATAGCAGAACCCGTGGAAATTTCAATGTAGTTAAAAACATAATCCAAAAACAATAGAATGCCCTTCAACAGAATAATCAGTATAATAGTAGTAGTATCACACCATAAATTAACAATATAAATATTTTGGTTGTCAAATATGGAAAACTTCTTCAGATATATTATTTAAAAAATAGAACTTAGACACTGGCTGGCGATAAAAAAAAGTATTTTGATCTGCACCGATGAGATACTTGGCTGACGATAAATAACTTATTAATAGTCTGAGCAGAGCGACCATGGCTTGAGATAACTTATTCACGTACTGTGATCTATTCCCACCAAACACTACCGTGCGATAACTAACTTATTATTATTGTGACCTGCACCTACCTGACAGTGTTTGGGTATAAATAACTTATTAGTATTGTGATTTACACCTACCATTATCTGGCTAGGGATAACTAACTTATTAGCGTTGAGACCTGCACGCACCATGCATTTTCTGGCGATAAATAACTTATAAGCAATGTGATCTGCACTGACCAAACACGAGTTGGCGATAAATATCTTATTAGTCTTGTGGTCTGCACCCAACAGAAACCTGCTGGCGATAACTGACTTATTAGTATTATGACCTTCACTCACCATATACTGACTGGCGATAAATTATTAGTATTGTGATCGGCACTCACTAGAGACTGGCTGTGGATAACTTACTATTAGTATTGTGACCTGCACCGACTATACACATGCTGGCGATAACTAATTTATTAGTGTTATTACCTTCACTCACAAGAGACTGGCTGGTGTGAAATGACTTATGTTATCTTACGATAAGTTATTAGCATTGTATTGTGCACCCACCTACCCTAGTTTGCAAAATATAACTATTTTAGGATTGAAATCTGCATTCACTAGACACTGACTGGGGATAACATACTAATTAATATTGTGACCAACACCAATCATACACTAGCTGGCGATAACTGACATTTTAGTATTTTGATCTTTACCCACCACATACTAGCTAAATACCTTATTAGTTTTGTAACCTGCATCCAACATACAATGACTGACTGGCGATAAATAAAGTATTATTATAGTAATCTGCACCCAGCATACACTGGCTGGCGATAAATTACTTATTAGTAATGTCATCTGAACCCACTAGACACTGGCTGGCGATAAATACCTAATTAGTATTGTGGCATGCACCTACCAGATATTAGCTGGCGATAACTAAATGATTAGCATTGCGACCTGCATGCACCATACACTGGCTGGCGATAAATAACTTATTAGCAATGTGATCTGCACTCACGAGATACTAGCTGGTGATAAATAACTGATAATTCTTGTGATCTGCATCCACTAGACACTTGCTAGCCGTATCTTACTTATCAGTATTGTGACCTGCAATCACCATATAATCACTGGCGTTAAATTATTTATTAGTATTGTGATCTGTACACACTATACACTGGCTGTGAATAACTAACTTAATAGTATTGTGACATATACCCATCATACATTGGCTGGCGATAACAAACTTATTAGTATTGTGAACTGCACTCACAAGACACTGGCTGGCGATGAATAACTTATTAGTATTGTGACTTTTACGCCCCATACACTGGATGGTGATAAATAACTTATAAGCGATGTTATCTGCACTCACGATACACTAGCTGGCGATAAATATCTTATTAGTCTTGTGATATGCACCCACAACACACTAGCTGTCGATAATAAACTTATTATTATTATTGTGATTTGCACCCAAAATATACACACTGGTGATAAATTGTATATAGTATTGTTATCTGCATCCCCTTGATACTTGCTGTGAACTACTAACTTATTAGTATTGTGACCTGCACACACTATATACTGCCTGACGATAACTTATCAATTTAATCCATTGTTTATTGGACATTCGTTAATAGTCTATTTTATACTAAGGGAATTCAATATACGAACAGTTGGTGCAATTTAGAATATTCTCTTTTTATTGTAAGGGATGTTCAAGATGATAACGATCGAAGCAAACGGGCGTATTGATATATGACTGATAAACAACTACAGAGCAACAGCTTTTTACCAACCATTAGTAAAATACTAATGTAAAAAATGAGCGAACAGATGTCATTCTTGACAACCGCTGATTTTTCCTCGATGACCAAAACAGATACAGTAACTGAAATTCCAAGGCATACAATGTGTTTTATATATATAAATAAATTCTAGTGCGTGGTAAAACATAGAAAAAAAGACCCCGACATAATCCTTAAAGCGTGAAAAATTGAATGTCCGGGGATGCAAAAAATACCAGATAAAATTATTATTACAGAAAATAAATTGGAATATCAAGATTAAAATTTAAATCTGTAATACAATGCCTTACTAGAATAAGAATACAGAGATGCATCTTTCATGGACAACCTTTATCACCACGAGTCATGACTCCCCCCCCTCAATGACATAGTAAAGAATTGTGGTGTCGGATACAAGTTTGCAGGCACATAACAAATACGAAACTACCTCATATATGTGAATGGCTTAAAGTTACATGCAAAAAGCAAAAATCGAACAATAACTGTTATTAAACACGACCAGAATATTAAACCAGCACATTAAAAAGGAATTAAAAAGGATTTCATAATAGAAAAGTATTAGAGATGAACAGATTAAAACCGATGATATAGGATCGCATGTAAGAAGATAAAGAAAAGATAAAGGCGCTTGGTAAACAAGGTACCTACACATGTATGGGGGTTTTGTTAGCAGAAAACATAAAATATAGAGATATGAAAGAAAAGATAGGAAGATACTTGGCAAAAATCGCAGAAAGAATCAGAACTATATAGTAGAATCTTGTTAGTATCACTAAGATTCACTCAGTCATTCATATGGTAGACCAACGAATATCTTAGATATTTTAACCAGAATACGAGTAAGAAAGTCTATGAAAATGAACGATAAAAGAAATAGAGAAATAAAAATAAAAACTAAAAAAATAAAACTTGAAGAGAAAAGGCTATATTAAATATTCACAGGAATGACAAAGAAGGTGAATTACGAAATCATTTTACAAGGAAACAGTATCTCGACTGCCAGCTGCACAAAACAATGCGAATACAACTTACTACATTTAAGCTATCATGAATAAAACAAGAAAAAAACAGATAATATTAACTATGAGTTAAAAGAGACGAAAGCGTAAACAACCCTAATGAATGCAACAAACAATCCCCAACATAATGCAACAAGGGTGCTTACGTGAAAAAGTAATACGTAGAAGACTCTGCACACGACTGCATTTCGAACAAACAGATATAGTACATACACAAACCGGGGATCATGCTGTAATGTAATGAAAACTATAAAATCTGTGAAGAGGCATATACAGGTATACAGATACATTTATCTAAGAATGGTGACATAATATTATAAAACAAATAATGCAATGCACTCCTTCATTCTAAAGTTTGCCGTCCCAGCAGTTCATCTGATAAAGATCGAAGAGACGAAAAAACGGATAAAATAACCGGAACTTGACAGAGAACTGCAAAACCTATGGAGCATGGAGAAAATCAACATGATACACATAATACACGTATGGAAGACATATATATAAATTTTGAAAACACATGAGAGAAAATAGAATAATTAAACAACAGACAATGTACAGTGGACAGTAATGATGAACGCATCTTACATATTACGGAAAAAAATTCTTCAGTGTCGAAATTCACTCATTAATCAATACCTCTTCGCAACACTATGAAAACTCCAACAAAATAAAGCAAACAAATCGGGCGAACACAACTGCATCTTAAAACAACTAATACCGCAAACAATATAACATCTTAAAGCAACTAATACCGCAAACAATATAACATCTTAAAGCAACTAATACCGCAAACAATATAACATCTTAAAGCAACAAATATCTAAACAATATAACATCTTAAAGCACCTAATAGCTAAACAATATAACGCACAAAAGCCATGTTATAAATAAAGATGGATTGAAGAATCGATAAATGAGAATACTAACCTTACTTCCACTGGGTGATTGCGAAAAATACTGAAACTTCAGGAGGTTTATTATTATCTTAAGTAGAAGGAAAACTTAAGGTCGGTGCAAGCGAGAAATAAATACCAAGCTACTATACTGCGATAACGCAAAGTTATTTGCAAAACTTATCAAAATTGATTAAGATTATTAAAAATCTGAGGAGTCCAAATAATGATAAAAAAGTGTCAAACCAATGACTTGGAAAGAATATTTAACACCCCACTAGAAATATATCGCGATAAACCATGAAAAAATGATCAAACAAAATTAGAATCCAAAGAGGAAGACAGTGACGGTATGATGTGTATATGATGAAAACATCCTATAATTTAAAGGAAATAATTGAAAGCGGAAACTTATAAAAGTTTTAAAATTTCATCGGATGATTATTTTGACATAGCATTCTTACGTTTTGGATTTTAAACGATTTTCATTAGTTGAAAATATTGTTAGTAAAGAGTTTCTTTGAATATTTAAGAGTCACAAGACGAGCGAGTACACACGAAGCTGATAAATAGAGAGAGTAAGCTATTCGAGCCATTTGCTTTTTGTTTCATCTTAAAGCCCTACTTTGTATTATTATTATTATTATTATTATTATTATTATTATTATTATTATTATTATTATTGAGTCTTTGCACAAAGTACACCACTAACAATTTCCGATTGAGAACAGGATATAGTGTTCCGTTAAGCCAGAGTGACAACAAGTTTCCTCAGATTTCTAGTACTCTAGACTTCTGATAACTTTTCAAATGAATTTGCGTTTTGGCAACAACCGTTTATTATTGATTTCTCGTTGGCAGCGACCAGTAGTCTTTACTTGAATTTTGGTAACAATAAGCCTCTTTACTATTCACGATTATTCAGTGGAGGTATGTTTAATGCTTTTTTTCTTACTGGTCTTTTCCCTTCGACTATTTGCTTTGGTGTCAATCGTGCTAATTGTACATTTATATTCTTTTTGGTGGGACAGAAAATAACTTTGCTCTGTGGATTTAACTCTCTTGATTGCAGTTTCTATGTGTCTGATTAAGGTTTGCCATTCATATCGATTAGTTTTCGCACTGAAGTGTTTTCCTGAAGATGACAATTGTTTTCAGCATTACTGTCTGTTGCATAGTCTCACTCTTCTCGTTAATTCAGATTATTATTGTTATTGCTATTATTATTATTATTATTATTATTATTATTACTATTACTTTATCATCTCGTCTCTTGTCCACAAAGTCTGCATTTGCTGTTTTCTTGTATTTTGTCAATCTTTGCTTTAGTGTGGTTGGTTATTCTCGAGTTGTCTTGTGCGCAGTTATTAGCGATTTAGTTCCTCGGCTTATGTATCATTTTCGCATCCATGTCCAAGTGTTTTCGTCATTTTCATCTTTTATCATCCCTATGAATCTTCCGTGCAGTTGTTTCTCTTCCCAATTTTCTTTTCTTGTCTTATCCTTTGTCTCTCTGCTTTCTATTTTATTGATTTTTCTCCGTGTCTCTCGCTGCTATGATTATTTTTTAAGTATTTGTTTAGTTCTTTTTGTGCTGTCATTCACACATTCTTCTATATTAACCAGTCGCCGTCTTTCCTTTTTACGTAGAGTCAGTCAACATCGTCCTTCGGATGTAGTGCGTTGTGCATGGTCATGAGTTTTCTGATCTTCTGATCGATTTGTCTCAGTTATTCTTTAGTCCACCATATGAACGGTCCAGAGTATCTTACTAGTGATACTGCCCGTGTATTTATGCCTTTTATATAGGTGTCTGCTATATAATTTGGTTTCGAGAAGGTTTCTCGTTCTCCTGATGTATACCTTTCCAGTTCTCTCTTTTGTTTCTCTTGCTTTGATGGTGCCTGTTCCAGTATTCCTTGATATTTTATGACGTCTTGTAGTCCCATGCCTGCTGTCGTCTCTAGTTTCCCCTTTCTTATATCTAGTAGTAGACGCTTTTCCATACCAAACACTATTTGGATATCCTGGGTAAAGATCCTGGTGGTATTTATTAATGGCGCTAGTTCATTTTTTGTCCTTGCAAAGAGTTTCAGTCCATGCACATCAGATGGTTAATTTTTTCCTCCGTGTTATCCGACTTGGTACTTTCTCAGTATATTGTTCAGGGGCATCATGGCTATGATGAACAGTAATGGCGATAACGAATTTCCTTGGAAAATACCTTTTTGTATGTTGATTTCTTTTATGTGTTGTCCATCAGCTGTCAGTTCCAGTCCCTATGTTCTCATCGCATTTTGAATCACGTCGATGACCCTGCTTGGCATTTTATGCATTTTTAACTATTCTGTTATCCCTGCTTAAGGGACTCTGTCGTACGCCTTTTTGTAGTCGATCCATGGCTAAATTCTTTCTTCTTCTTCTAACCTCCTTTAGGCTCTTTTGGTATATATATATACACATATATATATATATATATATTAGAATTATTATTATTATTATTATTATTATTATTATTATTATTATTACTATTATTATTGGTTTACAAGAGCTTTCACACAGGTCATAAAGACATCTCCTTGAAAACAGCCTGCAATGTTCTTTGAAGCTGACTGACAACAAATCTGCCCAAGATTTCCAGCACTCTCCACCTCTTTCGAAAACATTTGCAAATAAATTTGCATTATCGCAACAGCTGCTGGTTATTGATTTCTCGTTGGCAATGGCTATTGATCTTCAGTGAAATTTGAGTGGTATTAAGCCTACACAAGGTCCCAGTTCTCTTCGCACCTATCTATCGGAGGACTGGTCAGTGTTCTCTCTTAGGTCTTTTCTACCCCCTTGACACAATTCATATTTTGGGGAAGGGCAATCATGTCGTAATTGGGGATAAGGGTGGGGTTAAAGAACTTATAGATATGCGGTTTCAATGTTCTTTGTTCCATGAAGAGCTTCAGGTTTTGTCTTTGCAGCAGTTTTTCTGGCACACGCTTGTAATTCATGTGTGTTAGTCTCCACATTCAAGTGTTTTCCTTAGTATTTTAATTGTTTTCATTATTGTTATTCATTGTATTTTTCCAGTCATTCTTCTGATTGCTATTTCTCCCATTCATTTTTCAAAGTTTTTCTGCATTGTTCCTAGTGCTCCTACTATTATAAGTATTATCCTGATTTTCTTCATCTTCAATATCTCTTTCAGCTCTCTTACTTGCTCTGTGTGTTTGCTCCGTTTCTCCCTTTCTCTGATAATTATACTTTGGTCAGATCGAACGGTAAAGTCTACGACTTGATATGACTTTTCTTTCTTGTTGATTATTACGACATCCGGTCTGATTGGTTGGATGGGTTTTTTTCCGTTTGTATATCCATGTAACATAAGATGTTCTAGTTCTCGCTTTTAATTACTGGTTCTGGATTATGCTTGTATCATTTGTCTCTACACTCGAGATGCAGTTGTTTGCCCAATCCCCAGTGCACTGCCCTCTCCACTTGAGCAATACTATTCTTGTATTTCTTTTGGGCTACATTCACTTACTCTATGGTTTATCGTTTCGTCTCATTGTCCACAGAGCCTGCTGTTTTCTTATATTTTGTCGATATTTACTTTGATGTGGTTGGTTCTCATCTAGTTATCTTGTGCTGCCTTTATTAGGGATTCGGTTACTCAGTTTACGTGTCTTTTTCGCATCCATATCCAAGTGTTTTCATTAGTGTCATCTTTGCCATCCTTCAGTGTTGTTGTTTCTCTTCCTACTTTTCTTTTCTTGTCTTCTCATTTGTCTCTATGTTTGTGTTTTTTTCCAGTGTCTCTCACCGTCTATACTTATCCTTTCAGTGTTTAGCATTATGCATTTTCTCTTATTTCTTTTTCGGTATTATTCATAAAGTCTTCTATACAAACGAACCACCTACCCGCTGTTTTTCTTTTTACGTAAGAAAACATCATAATTCGAATGTATTGCGTTGTGCATAATCATGGGTTTCTTGGTTTTAGATTGAGCGTTCTCAGTTCTTCTTTAGTCTAACCGATGAACGGCCCAGAGTATCTTACTAGTGATACTGTCCATGAATTTATATCTATTATTAAGTTTCTGCTATATAATTGAGTTTCCAGAAGTTTTCTTTGTTCTCCTGAGGTATTCCTTTCTAATTCTTTTTTAATTTTATTTCATTAGCTTTGATGGTATTTGCTTCAAGAATTCCTAAGCATATAAAGGCGTCTTGTTCCGTTTGTGCCCTAATCTCTGTTTGGTTAGGTAGTTCCAGGCCTTCTGTTGTCGCCAGTTTCCCCATTTTTATAACGAGAAGTGCACACTTTTCTATTGGATATCCTGAGTGAAGATACTAGTAGTATTAAGGTTAGTGTCTCTAGCCCATTTTCGATCCTTGGGAAAAGTTTATGATCGTCCATGCACATCAAGTGGTTCATTTTTTCTTCAGTGTGAGAGAACTTGTATCCAGCTTGGCACTTTCTCAGTGTCTTGTTCAGGAGCGTTATAGTGAAGCTCCTTGGTATGTTAATTTCTGTTATATATTTTCCATCAGCTCTCAGTTCAAAGCTCCATGTTCTCATTGCATTTTCTATCACGTTAGTGATTTTGCTTGGTATTTTATACATTTTAAAGCATTATATTATCCATGCTTGGGGGATTATTATTATTATTATTATTATTATTATTATTATTATTATTGTTGTTGTTGTTGTTGTTGTTGTTGCTGTTGCTGTTGCTGTTGTTGTTGTTGTTGTTTGTATCATTGTAATTATTTTCCATGAATCTTAGCTTTTGTATATATTAGTATCCAATTTTTTTGTATTTTTATACATCACTTAAATTCTAAAGTAAATTCTGTTCACTTAAGATATTTAATTTGTAATAATAATACTTTCGCCAGGCAAACTTTTGTATGATTAAAATATTATTATTATTATTATTATTATTATTATTATTATTATTATTATTATTATTATTTTTGTTAATAATATTTTGATTGTTTTTCTTACTATTATTACTATTATGATTAGCAAGAGTAATAACAAATCTCATTATAAATCAATATGACTTTAATAATTTTGCTTTAGAGACATGAAACAAATTTCCATTATAATATGACCCTGAATACATTACAGAAAAATAACTATGAAACAAAAACTTAGCTAAAGTAAAAATGTGTGCGTTTTAGTTTATTTGCATTTACTGTTGACAGATGAGACATTCGTGACGCTTACCCAGCGTGATAAGATTCTGTTCAATAGCATGACAATTTGATGGGTTGTCACGTAATGTGAGAAAAAAAAAGTACGAATGCCGAGCGACACGTAAGGAAAAATAAAAAAAATAATGATCCGACGAGTTGTAGGAGAGTGGGGCAGTTCAGATCATTTCGTACGCAACAACAGGTGGCGATCGAGCAGCTCAGTAAGAAAGAAAGCGAGAAATCGACGCAGAACATTAACAAATCATGTGCTACTGTGCATCTGTCTGCTGCACATAAATAAAATTGTGTTTTGTGTTAATTATTAATTATACGAATCGGCAAACAAGAAACAATAGATTTCAAACTAAATAGACTTACATGCTGTGTTCATTTAAAGTCTGTTTATCTATTATGGCATTCGTTCAGTTTTAAAAGAAAATGGATGAAGCTAGTAAGTGTTTGTTTTAATTTCTGATTCATAATGAGAAAAGTTTACAAATGATTGTAAATTATGAAGTGTCGATGACAGTTGTTAAGTTAACGAAAGCTGATCGCGGTCGACTATTCTTGAAAAAAAAAGCTTTATAGTAACTGAATGAAACCAACATCAACATTATCAAATTTCCACGGTTTGACAATCTGTATCCTTCATGAAATGAAAAAAAATCTACTGTTTTTCAATTGGTCTTCATTTTCCACTCATCCAAATAAAAACAATGGCATGGACAAATAATAATATTATATTATCGACGACAGAATCATAATATTACAATATTAATATACTATAGAAATAACACATACGTTCTGTGCAGTTTATTGCATATCATCTTTGTTGAGTTGAAACTGTTTACTGTTAACAAACTGCACTAAAGTATGAACAGCAACACTAATCATGTAAGTTTAAAGTTGGTTATAGAAAGTGTTTCTGAGAATAGACCGGATCTTATCAGAAATCATAATTCTTAATAGAAATAACGCACAACATTTTAAACTTAATTCATCTTATTATACGCGAACACTTCTCTACACTAGAAATACTAAGTCCAATCTATATACAGTTGTGCGCAAAAGTATTCGACTCCTACCAAAATTGTCTTATTTCTTTGAATGGATACTTCAATAATCTTTAAACCTTCTTTAACGACTAAGTTCGAATAAACTGTATAGTTTTCAACAAAAAATAATAAAAAGTAATTAGTGCTTGATAATATAAATAAATTTATTTACAAAAATAAAAATATGGATGTTGCAAAAGTATTCGACCCCTTTTCATTAATACTTGGTTTAAGCTCCTTTGACCTTGATTACTGCAAGTAAACGTTTCCTATAACATCTGACGAGACTTCTACATCTGTCCACTGGAATTTTAAGCCACTTTTCTTGACAGTACTGTTTTAATTCAATCAAATTAGATGGTTTTCTTTTATGTACCGAAATTTTTAAATCATGCCATAAGTGCTCAATCGGATTTAGGTCTGGAGACTTGGAAGGGCATTCAAGAACTTTCACCTTATTATTCTTTAACCATGCCTTAGTGCTCTTTGAAGTGTGTTTAGGATCGTTGTCCTGTTGAAAGCCATACCTCCTTCCATGCCCCAACTGGTTCGCAGACGGAACAAGATTTTCTTTCAGTATGGCATTTCTAGGAACTATTTTGCAAAATTTAATCGAGCCTGTTGATGAGCTTTGGAAAGTAAGGGCTTCCTTCTGGCAATACGTCCATGCAATCCGGCACGATTTAATGCCCTACGAATAGTTGACAAGTGTACATCTGAGCCAGCATTCTTCAAATCGTTCTGCACGTCCTTTAGGTTAGATTTAGAGTCTATTGAAACTTGTCTAACAATTTCCCTAGCCCCACGTGTCGTAATTTTTCTTGGACGATCTGATCTTGGAAGACTTGATACAATCCCGTTTACTTTCCATTTTTTGATAATGGACATAATAGTCGACCGTGGTATAGAAAAACGTTTGGAATTTTTTTTATAACCTTCTCCAGACTGGTAGGCATCGATTACTTTCTTTTTAATGCCTTCAGAGTACTCTTTGTTCTTTGTCATAGTTACAGATTTGTTGACGTCGAAAAATCATTTTTTTTTACTTGAAACAATTATTCAATCATTCAATATGGAATTGAAGTTCAATTTGAACTGATTTTAGATTCAGTGGAGTCATAAATATTATGTATAGAAAATAAATACAAGGTCAGACTAAAATAATAAACTTAATGACGTTTTTATTTTCACTTTAAATTAAAGGGGTCGAATATTTTTGCAACATTCATATTTATATTTTTGTAAATAAATTGATATATATTATTAATCTCGAATTACTTTTTCTCATCTATTGTTGAAAAATATACAATTTATTCATAATTAGCCGTTAAAAGGCGTTATGAAGATTTTTGAAGTATAGATTCAACGAAACAAGAAAATTTAGACAGGGGTCGAATATTTTTGCGCACAACTGTATATGCAAATGTAACTCTTGGTTCCTTCGCAATTAAAAGTCTAAAACACCACTGGACGGATGTTTTCCACGTTTTGGTTTAATATGTTTATTATATCCATGTGTATTTTTATATATTTCTTTATAATTATAACATTATACTATATTTTTCTATGATAAATAGGTGTTTTTCATTGTACCGAAAGGCTATTTTTTATTTAGGGACAATTATTTATTACCGCTTTCTGTCACATGACCAGTGTCACCATTTAGCGGTTTTCCTACTAGATCTGGAGATTTCTTTTGCAATCTAGCGGGGAATTCTAGAAAATCTGGAGATATTTTGCACCCACACACCCGCAATTTTAGATTAAAAAATAAAGAAAAGCGCTTGAAAATACTTTAACACATAAAATAAACTCATTCATGTAAGTAAAAAAAAGTAGAATTTATTGCCTTTGGTAACAATTATTTATTGATTATGGGTTTTGTTTTTCACCTTTTTTCGGCTAACCATTCTTAAATCTCGCTATAAAATCGATTTTTCCAAGTACATTTTAGGTGGGGGTATTCCAACCTCCGAAGTTTAGTTTAAAATACGATCTAAGCAACCTTGCTTTATTTAGAAGTATTTAGTCAAAAATTGTAAAAAGCAAGAAACAACAGCAAAAAAAACTTGTACCAATACAGTCGAATTTAATTTTCTACCAACCAAAGTACTTTTAATATGCTAAAACAAAGTTTTTTTGTTTTTTATTTTTCTAATTTCAAAATATTATTGTGATGTTTAATTTGCAGAATATTTCAATTTATCTTTTATTATAAAAACGTTGAGTTTATGATTTGTTTCCTGCACACAAAAAATACCCTCTCTGAAAAAAAACAGGCAAAACTAGCTGATAAAATATGGGGAGCTAACCGCTTCAATATAATTCCAGAAACATATAGTGAGAAAACACGTAACATCTTAAAACACGGAACATTTTATATATTGAATATACTATATTTATAATTTTTTATGGTAGGAAGTTAAAATATGGAGTTTGGGGGGATTAGCGATTTTTGAAAATTTCAGACGATAAAAGTTAAAAATCTAGCGATTTTCTGGACATTTTTTCTCCTGATCTCGCGTTTTTTTTTAAATCTCAGTTGCTAACATTGCATTACTAAAAAAACACTACAGGCTTAATGTAAACACAATGTGTTTACAATATCGGTAAATTTTCAATGGGTGTAATCACATGATTATTGATAATGTAATCATGGGATTGAAATTTTATTTAAATTAACCACACGTGGTCGCTTTCCTATGAAATATTCATCGAAAAATGGTAGGTACACACAAAATTAATGCCGACACTCAAAGTGTATAAACATTTTGACTACTCCCTTTACTTAAAAAAAATCACCCAAAATCAGTAAATTAACGAATTTTAATGAAAATTGCAGTATTTTTCAAATAATGATCGCAGAATATAATGCACTGATTATTTTTACTTAACTCTTAGTGAAAATGTTTTATTTTGTTTAAACAAAAATACCTTTACTAAAGTTATGGTTTTCAGTAGTAAATTAAAAAAAAGCAAGCATTTATTTTTGCTTTTTTATATAAATAAAGCATCGTAATTTGTAACAATAAAAAATAATTTTTACAGTAACATTACGAAAAAAGCCCCTAAAGTCCGTATTAATGAATTCGATATAACTCCAAGAAAAATGAATTCTCGCATACTATTCAGGAAATTAAAGATTAAATTAGATTCCTATTTCAGTTACCTAAATTATTTAGGGTGAAATGAGTTTAGGAATTTATAGCCAAACCTTAATATATATATTTTTTTTGCTTAAAAAACTAACATTAATACAGTAAGTTAGGTAAAATTTGCATAGAATGCTCTGCTTTACGGTTGTAAAAATGGAACGGAAATTTGAACTCCATTCCCTTTTAAATTCGGTACATTTGTGCATTACGTCCAACTCATCGTTCACATTCGACACGTCAACTTTTATAGCTTTTCGTGTATTCTGCCAAAGTTAGGGTGTGTTGGAATATTTTGGGAGAGTAATGGGGTATGATCCCACACAGTCGGACGATTCTATTTATAAACGATGCTTCTAATAACTGACGAATCAAATAAATTCACGTGCTGCTACCAACCAATCAGAAACCAGAATTGCTTCATAAATATTAAACCTTTTCTGGTGCAATTTCACATGTTCTTTCCCGGGTTTCGACACGGTAAGAATATGTTGTTCTGAGGAACTGTCTACTACAAACAAGTCACCTACCAGGACTTGTGTGTAACAGCAAACCATGAGAGGATTCAAAATGGCTCACACTTCTACAGGTTATGGGCCCAGAAGCGCGAACTCCTGAATACCGAAACACAGTTCACCCTTATTGTTCTTTAGCGAGATTTTCGCATTGCCTTTTTCAAAACGATATCATTGACTCGACTCCCGTCAGCCAGTTCTACAAAATGATGTTGTTGCTTAAAGTTGGGATCAAAATTGATAAAATCAGATTCCTTTGTAATCACATGTGTCGTGGCCCCACAACCGACAAGAAAATTATTATTGCTTGTTGACGTATCAAATGTACACGAAAATAAAAATGTATGTTCGCTAACAGAGCTCTCTACATTTTAATGTAGTCGCTATTTTGAATCCTGTATCTACATTGGAAACTCTTGTGCTTAGGTCGTCCAATTATAACATAATTTTTGTACTTTTCTTAGGAAAAAAAACCTGCTTTTGGCAAAGTTGCGTTTTTTTAATTCCTGGCATGGGTATTTCTTTCTGGGTTATCACGGTGGTAAATGGCTTGAAATCACTCGGTAATCCCTTAAGGACCATGGAAATTAACAGACTGTCATTTATTACTTCGCCAGACATTTTTAAAGAATTTGCAGTTTTCTCGGCTCTTATAATACAATCAGTAACAGTTTCGGCTTCCTTTCGATAAATAATGCTCTCTCAATATGTTTAATTCTTTGCAGCCGTCGTCCACGACTTCTCTCTTTACCATTGATAGACTTCAGTCATCTAAACACTGTATTAATTCCGCAAAGAAATTGCATTCTTTTCAATGAAGTCGGGGTCGTTACTGTTTTCAGGTTGTGTTTCTAGTACTTTGTGTAGCTTTTGGATTCGTAGATATCCCAGAAATTTAACTTGCCACAACTCGAACTTTGATTCGGATCCATCGAAACAAAGACGCACGCTGGGCGCATAACCTGTAGAAGTGTGACCCCTCAAGAGGGATTAATAAAAATAGCGTGTGGCGACTTAACAAGTCATATGGTCTAAAGCAGAGTGCCTAGTGTTGGAACACAGTGTTCCATGATTATATTATTAAACAACAATTTAGACAATGCGCTGTAGACCCCTGTTTATATACCCAACACAAAGACGATAAACTACTGATTTTGGTTTTGTGGGTCGAGGATATTTTAATCGCATCAAATTGTGACATAATGTTAACTGATGTTAAGAAGAAATTAAGTAAAAGATTCAAAATGACCGATCTTGGACAAAATATCCTGGTTTCCGGGGATAGAATTTACTCAAAGCAAAGGACTTGTTACGATGACTCAATCGAGGTACATCGACAAAATACTATTAAAATTTGGAATGGGAGAGTGCAAGAAACGCTCTGCACCGGTCGAAAATGATATCAATAAAAAGTGTACACACAGTTTGAAATAATGAATGACAATATCGCGAAATTATGGATAGTCTTATATATTTGATGACTGCAATCAGACCCGACGTATGCTATACAGTAAATAAACTGTCACAGAGATTATCACGACCGAAAATGAAGGATTTGGACAGAGCTAAACAAGTCCTACGTTATTTAAAAGGCACTAAAGAACAGAAGTTAGTATTTAGAAAATCAAGAAATCCCCTAAAATTAGAAGGTTTTTCGGATTCAGACTGGGCAAACGACGAGGATCGCAAGAGTGTATTTGGATATTGTTTCAGACTCTCAGAAAATGGGCCTATTATTTCATGGAAATCTAAAAAGCAACAGATTGCATCTCTCTCTACGTGTGAAGCAGAATTTATCGCGATCACACACACGACCCAGGAAGCACTCTACCTTCAAAATATCCAGAAGACTATTTTAGAGCCAGAATTGATTACAAGCCCCGTGGTAATTAATTGTGATGATCAAGTCAGTATAGTCTTAGCACAGAGCACGGATGATCAATCAAAGATCTAGGCATATGGATATAAAATGCCATTTCGTAGAAAACGAGAGATCTAGGCATATGGATATAAAATGCCATTTCATAGAAAACAAGATAAAGCTACAACGTTTTTCTCAAAACTTGTTGGTGAATTCGACTGAATAATTTTTTTTTTCACTGCCCTGTATGTATATAGATTTCTATATATAAAAAATACAGACCAGCGAAGTTCCACTTATGAGAAGGCTATTACTTTTTTGCATGAATATACGCGGAAAACCCTAGGGATAATGCTCAGTATATAGATTTCTATATATAAAAAATAAAAATAAAAGAAAAGAAAATTAGTCCTGGACAAGACGTTAAACTGTATCCATTTTATTTTGTATTAACAGTTTAACCTACTAATACTTTTGCTTAAAAAAAAAAAAAAAAAAAAAAAAACTTTGTAATTTTCCTTAGTGACGTTTTAACACAATTAAAAATGGCGTCTTTTGAAATGCTAAAATTCTAAGATCCAAATGATTTCTAATTTTTGGTATGTCTAAGTAAATATAAAAATACATATTTATTTTTGAGCAGAACGAACACAAGGGACTTCCCCATTATAAAAAATAGGGAGGATGTTGGAATATTTTGGGAGAGTAATGGGGTATTTATTTATTTAAATGCTGCCCACATCAGCATTATTTGGCACAAGGCCGGGAAAGTGGGAACCCCGCAGGCTCCCCTAAAGGAGGGGCACTCCTGCAATTCTAAAAATTGCCCGAGTAACCCCGTCGGCATTCCCCGGTCGGGGGGCCTCAGGCAGCAAGCAATAAACTTGCCCCACCGGAAAGCCCGGTGGCAAGGCCTGGGAGGGTGGACCTCCTAGGTATTACCCAGGCGGTGTACCTCAGTCCAACAGGTGCTGGGCCGGTTCCCGGCCCCTCACCTGTTGGGCTGAGTGTCAAGTGACGAATCCTTGACATGTACTACCCTGTCTCCTTGCAGTCGAAGCCGCTAGGAGACACATCCCATCATCCTAGGAGGGTAATGGGGTATTTATTTAAATGCTGCCCACATCAGCATTATTTGGCACAAGGCCTGGAAAGTGGGAACCCCGCAGGCTCCCGCTAAAGGAGGGGCACTCCTGCAATTTTAAAAATTGCCTGAGTAACCCCGTCGGCATTCCCCGGTCGGGGCGCCTAAGGCAGCAAGCAATAAACTTGCCCCACCGGAAAGCCCGGTGCAAGGCCTGGGAGGGTGGACCTCCTAGGTATTACCCAGGCGGTGTACCTCAGTCCAACAGGTGCTGGGCCGGTTCCCGGCCCCTCACCTGTTGGACTGAGTGTCAAGTGACGAATCCTTGACATGTACTACCCTGTCTCCTTGCAGTCGAAGCCGCTAGGAGACACATCCCATCATCCTAGGAGGGTAATGAGGTATGCTCCCACACAGTCGGACGATTCTATTTATAAACGATGCTTCTAAGAACTGACGAATCAAATAAATTCACGTGCTGCTACCAACCAATCAGAAACCAGAATTGCTTCATAAATATTAAACCTTTTCTGGTGCAATTTCACATGTTCTTTCCCGGGTTTCGACACGGTAAGAATATTTTGTTCTGAGGAACTGTCTACTACAAACAAGTCACCTACCAGGACTTGTGTGTAACAGCAACCCATGAGAGGATTCAAAATGGCTCACACTTCTACAGGGTGTCTATTACGAAAGATTGGTAGATTGGTAAGTGTGTCAGAAATTTCGTGACAAATAGTGAATAATTCCACCCCGTCTTTCCAAGCTTACAACTCCTCGAAAAATGTAACTCAAGCCCTAATTTTTTTCCAATTAAAGGAGCAAGGACGGAGGTTTCATTAAAAAAACAAAAAAAAACAAACAAACATTTTTTTATTTTTAAAAAAAGTTTTAACTTTGGACTTCACAGGTAAATTCCTAAAAGAAAACACTACTTTTTTGTTTAAAATTTGAATATATCATTTATTGACCTTTTCTCTTCAATTTGTGATATATAATACTTTGGTGAATAAAATATTTACTTTTTAATAGACATTTTAAAATGGGAGGCGTGAATTATTCTACCCCATGTCTTTCCAAGCTTATAACTACTCGAAAAATGTAATTCAAGCCCTACTTTTTTTTCAGTTAAAGGAACAAGGACCAAGATTTTATAAAAAAAATAAAATAAAAAACAAACAACGGGGTTTAAAAAAAGGTTTTAAACTTCGAACTTTACAGGTAAATTTCTAAATAAACACTACTTTTTTGTTTTTAATTTGAATATATTGCTTATTGACCTTTTCTCTTCAATTTGTGATATATAAAACTTTGGTGAGTAAATTAATTATTTACTTTTTACTAGACACTTTGGGGGGGCGTGAATTAAAAAAACGTTTGTCTAAAATATTATATTCGGTTTATTGGAAAGAACATAAAATTGCACATTGACTCTGAAAATATCGTAAAAATAGAATCAATAGAAAAATTCTGATAGATTTTTAAACTTTAAAAATTGAAAAATATTGAGTTCGTAAAATTCATTACTGTTTTTTGAAAACAACAAAAATTCTATTTCTTTTAAAACAACTTTAATAGTTTATTTTGGAAGTATAATCCATAAAGAAAATAAACAACCGACTTTTAACAGAGAAATTACGAGATTTTTATATTTTATTCGTAGTTTCGTGATAGGGGTGTAAAAAATTCCTACAAAAATTCTGATACATCTAATAGATTGGAGTGTTTATTCGTTGTAAACGTACCCGACAACCTATAAATGTCGACATTTCAATGTGAATGGTAAGCTGGACTTATGTAAAAATAACAAAAATATATCCCAAACTGACTTTTTCGTTTAAAAATGGAATTATTTCCCTTTCGTTATTAACTTTTTTATTTTTTTATTTTTTTTTAATAAATATTTTGTGTTTTATATGCATAACGTCCAAGTGTTGAATGTTACTGTTTTGATTATATACGTTTGGGGGGCACAATTAAAAAATTAAGAAAGATTAAAACGAAGCGAAATTTAAGTCTCCGTTCCATTTTTACAACAACCGTAAAACAGTGCATACTCAGCAAGTTTTATCGTAATTTATAAGCATAATATTGAAACACTAAATCAACATTTTATTTGTTTTGCATAATTAATGATGGAAGTATTTTTTCTGATTATTTTCTTAACATCTTTTAAAAAAATAAATAATTTGTACATTCTCGTGTAAAAAAGAATCAAACTTTTCTCTACTTTCACATGTGTTATATTTTAACAAACTGAGCCACAGCAACGCATGGCCGGGTACAGCTATTAATAATAATAATAATAATAATAATAATAATAATAATAATAATAATAATAATAATAAATATAAATTTAATGATTAAAGTTAAGTTCTGTAGATTAAAATATATATTTAAAAGATATTTAATTTAAGAATTTATTCTTTGCAACAAGGAATATATGAAGAAGAATTATATTTATTTCCTTAATCCACTGAGTTTCAATAATGACTAACATTATAAGAGGAAATGGAATGCAATTAGCAAAATTTTCAGCCATGAATAAACAAATATTCTGCTTTGCAGCACATATATTAAAATGTTATTTAAAAGTTAGTTTAATTGTGTGCAAAAGTCATTAAAAAAAGAATATCATGCAACCTGTGCGGTCCAATATCAGAATGAGTTAAATATTTTCCGGTATATTACTGCCGGGTCGTACAAGTAGTTACCTAAGAGGAAAATCAGAGGTGATCGAGTAATCAACTAAATATTCTGGATATATTGTATTAGTCGATGTTTGCAGTTCATTTCCTCCGATGATATGGGCCATTATTGAAAATCCATGGATTAAAGTACTAAATATATTTCTTCTCCGCATATTGCTAGTTTCAAAAAATAATTCTTAATTCAAATATATTTTTATATATATTTTAATCTACAGAATTTAATTTTAATCATTAAACTTATATGTTGTTCTATTCTTATATATTGAGCTTTACCTTTTTGGCTAGGATCGTCCTGAAAGTATTAACTTAATGCACAATATCTGACAAGACAATTCGCTTGATATTTAATCTGTGACATCTCATATGTATATATATATATATATATATATATATATATATATATATATATATATATATATATACATATATATATATTCGATCGTACATATAAATATGATTTCTGTTATGTTTCCTCCTATAAAAACGTAATTGCTACTTTCACACACGTTCTATAATATAGCTATAGGTAATTAGATAATTACACCTATTGAATTTATCATAACTGCAATACTAAGAGCACAGCACATTTAATATTTTACTGATTCTTTGCTCATTTAGATTCTCTCTATTATACTCTATAATATATATGCATACACACACGCACACACACACACATATATATATATATATATATACCTTATATATACACTAGCAGAGAGACTCGACGTTTTTTTTTAATTATTTGTATTATTAAATACTATTAAGTACATAAAAGAAAATATGCCCACAATAATGCATGTTTTTAGTTCCAACAGGCATAGAAATAGGACTGATACCATAAGAGAAGCATTCGCAGTCTGGTGTTCTACCGCTGATCTGTGATGACTCGCTACTTAATGCACGATTCATATCGCTTTTAAATTTAAGATGTACTGCTGTTGTTAGCAACTTTACCAGCTCTGAAAGCCTCTGATCTTTGTATATTTTGTGCCTAAGGGTTTTAAATAGCTTTTTGTTATTCATATGATTATGTTTATGAATATGCCGTCCCTAATTTTTTATAGAACTTTTTTTTAAATTCTTTTTCTCATTAAAGTTTAATATATTCCACGTGGACATGTATGTTTCTATTTCTCAGCCTTATGGTTTAGGATCGAACTCAGGACAATAGTATCTGCAGTCAGTGTTCTATTGCTGAGCAACGGTGACTCCCACTGGAATGCACTGCATCTAATTGCTGGAAAATTCAGGTTTGTTGCTGTTATTTTTAGCAACATTAAGAGTTTCGAAACGTTATTAATTATTTATTTCGGTATCTTAGCGTTTTCAAACAACGATAAAGTATTTTTGTTATTCATATATACATAGAACGAGCCGCCTCTTATTTTTAAGGGGCGTATTTTTATTGTTTTATTATTAAATATTATTGATTGCATAAAAGGTATACTCATGGACATGCAGTTATACGCGCGTGCACACACACAAACACACACACACACACATATATATATATATGTGTGTGTGTGTGTAAAGGACGTTAATGTGTGAACCTTCGTTGCTTTTATTTTTTCATATAACTTGTAAAACAGTCCACGCTTTCACAACGATGGCTTATATGAGAGACGAAACGGCTAGAAACAAAAAAAAACAGTTGAAGACAAAAATAAATCACATCACGAACGTTAGGGTTGACGGTTATCGAAATATCTTCATACATAACTGGAACAATTGTTTTGTGTTTGCTAAAGAGTCAACTGAAACAGTATTCTTCTTCTTGAAAGTTATATATACACCTGGATACTGAAACAAAAAATGCACGTTGTTTTCTATTCATAAAGACAGCAATATAAAAACGTGAAAGCGCTACATTATAATTTATTAAATATCAATAAGTTCATAAGGTATAACCAGCACATACATTTTCAACATAGCTTATTCTCCAAAATATAGTATACTTTCAATTCGCCCGGCGTTGCTCTTTTGCAAAAAAGCTTAAATATGATATTTTATTTCATTCATAATTTGTATTGCTTGTTATAGAGCAAATTCTTAAATGGACCCAGTCTATCAATAGATCTATAAAAGTGAACGTGTCTGTATGTGTATATGTCTGTGTGTCTTCGTGTATTTCCCTACGAAATAACTCTGTTAATTTTTAGTCTAAAGACTCGAAATTTGATATACAGGGTGCTGAGATTTTGATATAAACTCTGTAATCGGTTTTCGGCCAGAAATTTGGCTGTTAAAGGGTCAAAGTTCATCGATTTGACCTTTTAGAACCGCCAACCCCTTCTGCTAATTTTGGGTCTAAACACTTGAAATTTTAGATATAGGTTCGTTGGACATGGATCTAGCTTAATAACTAGATTTAAGCCCCAAGAAATGAATGTTAAAGGGTCACAAAAGGGGCCACAGCTAAACTAAAATTGACCTTTGCGGTCTCTACCAAATTACTCAAACAATTTCTGATCTACACATTTGAAATTTTACATAAAGGGTATTAAAAGAATGGTCAAGCCTTTTAAATGGCTTGGGGCGAAAATTTTTAGTTTCCAATATATAAATGCCTGTGTGCATGTATGTTAGCATGTCTGCCTAAAATTTTCGACAGAGGCGACGGATTTTTACAAGATAAGTAGCATTTTGACGGTCGATCTTTCTGACGAAAAATATTGAAAAATTTACTAAAAACATTAATACCTTCACCTTCAACTGGGAAGATTTCTACAGGGGGTGGGTCGCCTTTTTCGCCGATATTTTTGAAAGCTATCCTCTCCTTTCGATAATCTAGCCTTAATTAAAACCTACGTCACTTCCGGTTTGACGGTGGTCGTAACAGCAAAGGTGTACGGTTTTTCCCCCGTTCTTTTCCTCCTTTGGAGTACGGGTTCGAGCCTGCCTTCCTACTACCACTTTCTTTTTTTTGCTCAACACACACATCCAAACACTCGGGCAACGGCGGGCTGAAATGATAGTATAGTAATAATTTCAAAAATTGAAAAAATGAATTTGGTGTCATCATATAGAGGGTAACTGAAACAGACAGACTTCCAGTTTAAGATATTTATTAGCGCTTTCGCCACTCTCGTTGCCGTCTGAACTACTTCAAGATTAATAGAAAAAAGTAAAAAGTAAGCGAATTCACACAAAAACTGTGTGTGTGTGCATGCCAATAATTTAATCACCCCACCAAGGTAAACTGCTTATTTACATTTTCATTTGGATCGAGAAGCAGCTATTTTTACAGGCTAAAAACCAAATGGAAAGTGCGCTACATGTCTAAATATCATATACATATATATATATATATATATATATATATATATATATATATATATATATATATATATATATATATATAATTTCAAGTCTGTAGGCAAAATATTTTTATAAGTGTTTGGAAGATATTTTTTCTACAAAAGCGTAACACATTGTCAATGCCCGGAGGCAACAAAAGAGTAAGGGTTAATGGGTATACATTAGGCAATGGGATTATAGCATAGTAATCATAAGTAGTGGAGATGTTGTAAATTGGATTGCTCAGTTGGACGGTTCATCAAGAACTTGTTTACGTTGGATTTGAAGACAATGAAATAGTCGTCAGCTGGAAAGCATTCAAACGAAAGAGAGTTCCACAGCTTTGTTCATAAAATGTACATGTAGGTTTAGGCACAGATAAAGAGTGTGGGAAATTATTGATAGTGGGTTTGATTAGACGAGTGTTTATCGTGAAAGTTTGGCGAGGCGTGACTATGGAATGAAGCTCAGACGAGCACTTGCAATGATATAAGGATAACGCCCAGACACACTCTCAACGTCCTTTCTGTGTGAAAGAGATTGCAGGGAAGAGAAAGGACATCCCTCACTAAGCTACGAAGTCTATTTTGAACTCTGTCAATGCAGGATATGCTGCTTCTAGTAGCTGCTGCCCAGATGCGGAAACAGATTGGACGTACCTGGCTTTTATATAGATAGAGAATTGCATATATATATATATATATTCACTTACGCTTTTATGCAGAATTTAGAAACCATGAATAAATAGAATTAATCGCAATACTGAAATTAAACCAATGATTTAGTAAGGAAAAAAGAAACAATTAATTAAATAATGCTCATTTTACAAAAGATATGAAAATAAGTTGAGTTTCATGCAGTTTTCCGCATATCTGTGACTGAGTATATTAAGAAAATCGTTTTAATAATTTTGCATGGAAAAAAGTAGGCGTTTAATATTAATGCAAGATTGAGAAAAAGACTCTACTTCATATATTTTGTCATGTATTCTGTATTGAGGTTTTTGCATGCATTCTGTGTAATATATGTATATAGAAAACAAATGTGTGCAAATAACCACCTCTAATAAAATAATACATATATGTAAATGCATATGCCTGTCAGAGTATGTATGTGTCGCTATTTAGTAGTGTGCGCACACAAATAAACTGACAAATATATACATGCATATCTACACACATTGTTACCAGTTAAATGTGAGGATTTCATAGTTTTCAATAATTTATATAAAATTAATTAATTCTATTTTTTTTTGTTTGCTATTTATATTTTATAGCATGATTGACAAACTGTTTCAGAGCCTTAAGCGCAAATGTGACTTAATCTTTCACAGCAACTTGGATTAAGATGCTGTCCTCTATAAACTAGAAAAAAAAAACAATTTCGTACCGGTTTTTATTTACCCGGAAAAATTATATTTTATATTACCTTATCATGTGATTTTCTGCGAATACTAGTTGTGTTCTACGTCAGGGCAATCATGCATACAGATATTATACTAAAACTGGATTATCTTGATCACACAAAATCAGCATTAAACTTTCTCAGGTTCGCAGGAGAGTAAGTCTTTAAAAAACATACTTTTGATAAGCACAGCTTATTTAATAAGTCATCCGTGCAATCTCTTCTTAATAGCTTATCAATCACTTTCACTTTATCTCACTATATGCTGGCATCTCCCTGTTCCTGTGCTATGCGTGTTCTACTACTGTCTGCATATCATTCTTTCTCCCTTTTTCAATCTCTTTCTATTAGTGTATATGCGTTTATGGACAATCATAACGAATAAAGAAATTAAATAACAAAAATACCAGAATTAAAACATAAATGCAAAAACAACATCATTATTACACTAACGCAATTATAATAGACAAATAACTATATTTTAACACACTTTTTCTTTGCATTGTTTTAACTGATAGTTAATATGTTTTTTCCCTGTAAACACACCAGTATTTAAAAAATGAGATTCTACTATTGTAGGAATATAGATAATTATTAATGATTTATTGACATAATATTTTAACTTCAAAATATTTCTCAAATGTCCAAGGGACGGATTGACGTTGTCTAATTGCAAATTCTTGGATAGACTGTGCAAAACATAATCACTGGCTGCGTTGGTTCATTGCGCCATTTAATTTTATAACATTCGCTTAGTACCAGCTTCTTTTTATCGACTATGTGCATTAATATTTTGATGTAAGTGTGTGAATATAAGCTTAGTATTATACATTTCGACGTGATGTTAAAATCTAATAAAGTAAATTCTTCAAAGTAGCCATCAAAATGCTGCATATACATTTATTAATTTATTTATTGCGGACTTCATCAGACTCTGAATCCTTACTGCATTCTTAGCAATTACATCCATCCATAGTTGTTGTAGTCTCACCACGCTAAGTAAGCTTTCGGCCGGATTTGGGTAGGATTGAAACCGCTATCTTCAGAAAATTCTCACTAAGAACCATAGAGATTAAACGTTTTTATTCACGGCGCCACGGGCTCCGAAAAATAGTAATAGTTGGCTGAAACGTCATGAAGCAATAACTAAGAAAGATGAGGATAATAGTCCGGAAAAATAAATTAATAAATAAACAATACTTATCTCAATAATGAATTCCAATTAAATAAAAAGTTGCGTGTTCAAATATTGAAATCACTAAGAGAAAAGGAAGTCTTAAATCTAGCAGTTCTAGGGAAGAAACTATTACAATAGAAGGTTTTCTGGCATCTGGGGATCTCTACCGTGTAGGGATGGAATTTTGCTGCTTGTTGGGTTTGTCTGGGGAATTTACTTCGAGGTGGTACAAGGGCTTATAGTTAGTCGAACCATATTGTAAAACAGGCAGAAGGATACACTTTTTCGTCAATGAATAAGCTTTCCTACCAGTTCAGATAAGACCTATCGGGACTCATCACGTTGGCAACACTCTTTTGAACGCTGTCCAGGTGTGAGAGACTAGGATCAGACAACAACACTCTATACAGGGTTCAACGATGGCCTTGTAGAGATACAGAGTATTTTCAGGCGAAAGTAACTTTCTAGTACGATAAAGAGAGTTCACCTTCCTTGCAGTTGCTACGACATTACCTTAAATTTATCTGTACCAACTCAGGTTTCCTGTGAACGTTACGCTGAGGAGTTTGAACGATGTATTTACAGGTAATGTATCATTAACCATTGTTATTAGTGGTCTAGAAGGTTTCCTGTAATAATCAAAGAAAACTAGATTACTCCTAGCAGCATTGAGCATTACAATGCATTTTTGTCCCCATTCCATTACAGACTAAAGACATTTAGCTATGGTTCCCGCCATTGTCTTAGATACGTGTTCATTCGTATTACCCTCGGGCCTGTTATACAGCATAGTGTCGTAAGAAAATATGCCAATCTCTTATCACGTAGGTCATTTATGAATATTAGGAATAATAAGACCCACAGATCGACCCTTGAGTGACACCCCGAGGTCTGTAGTTGCAATTATATAAATTACATTGTTTTAACATACGACCATCGAGGACAAAGTAGATTTTCTTCTTATTTAAAAAGGACTTAATTACGTTTAGAATTCGTGCAGTAATATCATGTGATCTGATTGTCACGCGAGGACCATCGTCAACGGTCTTGGATATATGTAGGGATACTGACCAACCCTCACTACCCTTATCCGGTGCATGGTATATACGTTAAGAGATTACAGTTGGGATATATGCAGTAGAACGGGCTTGCCTAAATCCATATTGTGAGTCCGACAGAAGTTTAGCGACTATAAGTTGGTGGACTAGAGCTTGATAAAACCTGGCCTCAAATATTTTGGCGAAAAGAGCGATAAGGCTTAGGGGGGTGTAATTTAATGGAGCAGTTCTGTCGCAAGAATTATTGTGAACTGGTATGACACAAGCAGTTTTCCAGAAGTCATGGAAACAAGATTCGTTGAGGAATTTGTTGAAAATTTGGAGAGAATCGAGTGACCTCAGCGGAACATTTTTTATTCGTACAACCAAGATGCGATCGGGTCTCCATGCTTTTGAAGTGTCTAGTTTTTTTATGATATCATGCACGTTAGTGGGGGAGGGTTAAACCATTTAGTGCAAAGAAAGTGTTTTGCTAGATTCAAAGTAGAGTTTGAGGGATATCGACGGGAATGTATGGTAACCTTCTTGCTTTCCGTGTAAACTACTTCAATATTTTAAGATAGTAGGGGTTTTATTGTCCATAATTTATTACACTGTTGTTGACTTTCCAGAAATCAAGAGATCCTAAGTTTTGCATTTTAATGCGTTTTCTCGTTGTCTCGCTATTTTTCAGCCGTTGCTATTTCTTTCTTACAAGTACGTCTAGCTTCTATAAAAGTTTGTCTGTTTATACTGGACTTATTTCCGATAAATATGCGATATACATGTTACCTCTCATCATTGGCAACCGCGCAATAGAACTAAACCATGAGGAAGATCGAGATTTTCTATAGAACGAGCTTCAATCGGGTTTTGAACTACTCAGTGGTCGCATTTTTTGCCATAGAATTTTAATGTGGAATAGTACTTCTATCCAAAATATGTCCGTTAAAGTAATACAATGTCATTAAACTACTTTCCAGCTTACTAAAATATTCACGTTTTCAAATCCAATAAAAATAAGTTCTTGGCTATATAACATACCGATATCACAATACCGACGTCCGTAAATAAACGTTTAAACACGCGAACTATTTAACTTAACTGTTGTCGATTTTAAAATACACACTTGTAGTTACACATCACCGTCTTCAATGAATAAGCTCCATTCATTATCTAATAATATGATAGCCACTTTATTCTCCCGCTCCCGGGACTGGCTATTTTTACTCTATTAATCAACGATTATAAGCGTCCATTGTTTGTTTAGGAATGCATCATTATCGTCTAATTATTTTCTTATTCAATTCTACGATGGAAGTTCTTGCCTTCATTTACTTTCTTTCTGTACACATTCAATGGTAGGTGAATGGATTAATATACAAATGACTAAACAAATAAAATATCGTTGAAAATAAATGAAGTAAATAAATTTAAAAAATGATATAAATAAAATAGCGCTAATGTTTAGAATAATGAAGTCGAACGGTTTACAAATAATGTTCGGTTTCCTGATATTTAAAGAATGGAGATGTTTAATGTAGCATCTAGAAAAAGCATTTGAAAATATTATGCTATATTTTATCGATTCAATGTAGTGTTATATCAATGATTTCTTTGTTGTTTTTGTTTGTTTAAAAAGGAATTCAACAACTTCGATGTTTGTTCAGTTATACGTTCTTAATATGCATATATTTTTAAACATTCTGTGCTTTTAAGATTATGTGTTAGTATGGTATGCACGATGGTCGATGCCAGTGAAAACATATATGAGAAACAGTAAAAATGTGTTGAGTGAAAAGCTTATACTCTTTACTGGCATATAAAATGCCTGAGCAGTCTCGTCAGAATTCCCCGATTCTTTCCCACTTTCTTAATATATTACCACCTTCATATGTCTTTGTAACGGATATTTTGTGATCTCTCCTTCTTAGATCATTCATCAAATTCGAAAAGAATCGTTCTTTTAGTGGAATACTTCCATAAGCTTTTTGTTTACAATTTGTATTCTTTAATATTAAGTTCGACAGTACTTTATGTATTTTTAAAACGTGTTGACGTCAATAAGATTGGTGTCTGCTTTAGAATATATTAACAGTGCCACATGTACGTCATTTATATAGAACATTTCGCTAATTTCCGAGTGACGAGGTTCCGCCTAAAAAAAAAAAGAACTGACCCTCTGAATTATCCGGAGTCGTCGATATTGCTTGGACATTATTGTAGCCGTATGCCATCTTTGTGTTTCTTTTACAATTGTGTTTTTTTTTTTCGAAATGATTAATTTCTACACAGTAGTTTTATTTTTCCCGAATGCTGGAGATTTTGTTCGACCGTGTATGTGTTCGGAGCCAATGCACCTGTAACATTTTGTAACTGGTTTTGGTAAATTGCTGCACGTGGATTGTTATCAATTGTACACTGTTATCGCGTCGTTGTTATTGCTCATAATTGGTTGAACTTTTGTAGATCTATCTATGTTTTCGTTTATATTTGCTTAGTCTGCATTTCACTGGATTAAAATAGGAATGTTCTTTGAAAAGCTTTGTCTGCTGTTACATAAGATTTATAAAAAAACACGATGCATGTTAGTTTTCGAACATTTTTCTATTAATTAGTCTACTATAGGATAGTCCGGATTTTAGTCGCGTGCAAGCGGCTCTATAAGTCACTCCGTCGGTCGGTCGGTCTGTCAGTAACACTTTTGTGCTTGGCCTTTTTGGTTAAAATCAAAGGTCTGTTCCTAGATTTTTTTGTTTTTCTTGGCCTTCGGGCCGGGATCAAAGTGTAGTGACTGGCTTTTTTCCCAAGTCCTGTGAATAAAAAATTTAATATCTCAAAGTGTAGTATCTGTTCCGGTAGATACTGCAAGCAAATACCATATTTGGGGGCAACTCCACATATAAGGGCTTGGTCAACGTAGGGGCAACCCTTCATACCAATTGTCACTATCCAGCTCTCCTACTCCCCGGGGAGTTGTCCCCCATTTCCCCTTCGCTCCCCACTTTAAAAATCGGCCTTGTGACTAATTTGCTCTGTGGGGGAGCAAATAAATATCTGGTTCCCGTTCCCCTTCACTCTTCACATAAAAAATCGGCCTTGTGCCTAATTTACTCGGTGGGGAATCAAATAAATACCAACCCCACATATAAGCCCTTGGTTAATGTAGGGGAAACCCTTCATACCACTTGTCACTATTCAGTTCCCATTTCCCGCCCATCGGGAGCTGGCCCCCTTTTCCCTCCCCCTCCCTATCTCTCCACATTAAAAAAAAACCGCCTGGTGCCTAATTTGATCAGTGTAAAAGTAAATAAATACAACCCCACATATAAGACCTTGGACAATGTAGGGGCAACCCTTCATACCAATTGTCACTATCCAGCTCCCCAGGGAGTTGGTCCCAATTTCCCCTTCACTCCTCACATTAAAAATCGGCCTTGTGCTTAATTTGCTGGGTGGGGGAGCAAATAAATACCAACCCCACATATAAGACCTTGGTCAATGTAGGGGCAACCCTTCATACCAATTGTCACTATCCTGCTCCAATTTCCGACCCATCGGGAGCTGGTGCCCTTTTCCCTCCCCCTCCCTGTGTCCGGATAAAAAATGGCTTTGTGCCTAATTTGCTTAGTGGGGAATCAAATAAATACCAACTCTTTATACCAACTGTCATTATCCAGCGCTCCTACTCCCCGGGGAGTTGGTCCCCATTTCCCCTTCACTCCTCATATTAAAAATCGGCCTTGTGTCTAATTTGCTCGGTGGGAGAGCAAATTAATACCCTTTTCCTAGCTGTTTGGCCAAGATCAAAGTGTAGTATATGTTATTACTACATGCTGTACTTATGTTTGTAACTTTTTCTTGGCCACATGGCGAAGATCAAAGTGTAGTATATGTTCTTAACATATACTGCACTTACATTTGTAATTTTTCCTTGGCAATGGAAGGGGGAACCCTTTAATGCTAAGCCATTTTTATTCGCATGCAAGTCACTCCATGGGTCGGTCTGTAACACATTTACATTTTATATTTTTTTTTAAGTAAGGGGTATGGAGTAACATTTTTGCCCCCTGATTTATCAGGGAGAGACCTATGTTTTTAAAGGGTCCGTCTTTCCGTTAGTCCGGATGATTGACGGATAATCGGTCATTAGTTTTTCCTGAAATTTTGCCACAAATTATATTTTTATATATAAATGTGCATAGTACATTTTTTTTTTTTTTTTTTTGCGAAAATTTTTTTTTTTTTTTGCCCGCAGGGGCTCAAAAGGGTTAAAAAATGACACTTTTTGTCCCGTAACATTTGATCCATCAATTAGATTTTTCTGAAACTTGCCGAAAATGTGAAGGACATTGTTCTTAATATAAATTCAGTATGGGTAACCCTGGAAGAAGTCTGGTTTGCGTCTCCCAGGGATTTTTTGTGCTGAAAAGGCCCTTTCTTCTGGCGCGTTTCTCATATTTTTCAACACAAACATGATATGTCTATATAGTGGTTTCCGATGTTGCTTAATGTAAATATACATGTGTTTAGGTGTGAAACTGCACTGTTTGTCTATTGCCACTGGTATTCGGCATTTCAAGTGGCTCATAAGGGGTAAAAAATGTACCAGAATTACCAAAAAATGATGCTTTTTGCCCAATAAATGTTGACCTGCCCATTAGTTTTTCTGAAACTTGTCGAAAATGTAAGTTTTCCTTGGCCACATGGCTAAGATCAAAGTGTAGTATCTATTCTTAACAGATGCTGCATGTTTGTAACTAATAAGTAAATATGTTACAGACCGACCGACCGACCGACCGACCGAGGGAGAATAGTTTTTTTTTTTTTTTTTTAAATGCATACTACAGAATAGCTTTTTAAGTCGTGTGAAAGCAACTCTATAAGTCACTCAGTCGGTCGACCGGTCCATAAAACATGTACTTTTTATTTCTTTTTATGTTTATCATACCACTATTTATTGGTTTTCGGAGTTCCTGAATATGAGAATAACGTTTCAAATTCCCTTAATCAAATAATTTTTGTGATATAATGTGTGGATCACATTTCTGTATTAATTTAATGTAAAATGATCACCCACTTTAATCAGTCTCAAAGCCATTCAAGTCATTCTCCAGATCATTCAAGTTGTTTTTGAAGGATCCCAGTTATTTTTTAACCATTCAAGTCATTCTTAAGGTCATTCAATTCATACTTAAGTTCATTAACGTCATTCGAAGTCATTTACTTTTTATTTATTTATGCCATTCCGGACCATTTTTCGGTCATTTTAGTTTATCTTTAAGAATTTCATGTCAATTCTACATTCACGCATTCATTCATTACACGAGAGCACGCGACTAATGGCTATCGGCCTTGTTATTCATCAAAGTTGCATTTTGCGCTTAGTATACGTAGACGGGTCGCATTGTCGTGTGTAAAATTCCCGTTTTCTTGACTAGCCATCCTGAATTTATGTATTTTTATTTATGTATTTGTATTTTAAAGATTTTAATTTTTTTTAGTTTCTAGAGAGATAACTCGTCCAGTGCTATTTATGCTGTTTTCTTTGTAGGCTCAACTTGGCCTGGTTATATCTCATGCGTTATTTTTTATTTTTAGAATATCTTTCAGATTCTTCCCCCATAAAATCGAAAATGTTATTTCTACTCGAGCAGACATCACACTGGACACGTTTTCTTATTTAGATTGTCACTGAAAAAGAGATAAAAATTCTAATTCTGAAAATCACATGGATTTGTCGATTTATGTTATGGTGTCACAATCGACCACTACGTGTCACTCTTTAGTCATCTGCAAATAAGGATAGACATACTGTTTTTTATGAATCTAAGAAGATGTCGTGGGCATACTGAACTAGAATCTGAGCTGTAGAGTTTGCTTCTTTGTGAGATTGTGTACATTGATATAGAAAAACATATGGACCGTATGCTGATGTATTGTTTGATCGAAAATTAATTTGATTCTCTCGGTCTGCTGTTTGATATTCGATTAGAGGAAAGCATTTATTTAATTGAATATATGTCGTATTGTAGAATAAGGAAGTCTCATTTTAAAATTCTAAAATTATACATTGGGTGACCCAACCAGCCACGATGGTAAGAAAATTGCCCCAAATGGGGTCATCGAAAGAGGAATTTGAGCATTTTCGTTTTAATGACATGTCCGAGAAAACAGAAGATAACCCTGCTATTTAGAAAGAGCGATGGCGTGTTCGCTGATGTTAAATATTTCTTTTCATTGTAACTCCAAAAACAAAGTCAAATTTATGAAACAATATTACTGTATAACTGATTATTTGGAGATATCTAGCGGATTGTTTAGACTCGAGTTTTGACTCGAGATGTCAAGGATGTCCTCCTCAGTGCATGAGAAAATTGTCAATGGGTACCGCTGTTTTCTGAAAAGTTTTCTGATTGGAAGGTATGGAAGAGGTAGCTTATTATCCAATCAGGACCAACCAAGGTGTAACGGATTGGACGATGATTAGTTGTGTGGAAACCTCATGTCTGCATCGACCCACATAAACCGGGCTTACATAAGTCGCTGCAGAGCAAGGAAATTCGTCTGCAGTGAATCTGAATAAAGTTGAACTCATGTTTTGGAGTTTATTAACTCGGAGGAAAACTGTCCATCGCCCCGCACCTCAGTCCGTTCGAGAAAGCATTCGTTTTTTTATCGATTGAAAGCAAGAAACCGGTTGTTGAAAACCCTCGTTCATCGATGATTTTTACTGCCTGAAAAAGAAAGTTGTGATTCTATGTTTTATTTTTTTAAAATTTTATTCTCCTGTAAAAATCTGTATATAATTATTTATTATTTATCTCTCTTGTGAATAACAATTAAGTAATTTCATTCGAAAACTACAACCAAAGTCGGCGCTGATTGTTACTATTTTTATTTCTTTCAAGTAAACTGAAAGAAAAACAACCAAGTTAAATGTTCTTTTTTTTTTAAAGAAAAGAAGATAGAAGAGATAATCAACAGCTGTATCCAGCGTCATATAAACCCTGTCTTCTTAGAAAGTGACTCAGATTGCGTCGCAGGACTTTGGTGGGTGTTCGAGTCGAACCACCTAGGACTTCACTTGTAACTGTATGAACAAATAGGACTTTTATTAACTTGAGTTCCTGAAGAAACTGCGTCACATTACGTTATAATTCTTACCTGTTTTGAATATCAAAAATTGTAATTTTATTTGCTAAAATTATCAACTTGATACAATAGTCGCTGAAACAATAATGCTGACAATGTGGAAGCAAACAGTGAATTTAAGACACGGGGTATGCAGTTAACAAGAACTCAAGTTTATGTAAAGACTATCTTTTATCTATCTTGACTATATTGCTCGATTTGTCATATAATAATCTAAACTGAACAACAATATCAGAAGACGGGATAAAAAGATCCAAGCTATTTAATTATATATAAGATATTTACAGGCAAACGTTAAAACCGCAAAAGAAACAAATGATGAATCATAGTTAAAGTTATATATACTTTATTTCGGTACATTAAAGGCTTAACAGCATATAACATAAGGAAGTATCGCGTATATCTGCCAACCAATATGAGTATTTAAATTTCATAATATAGGGTGGCCACAAAGTAACGCACCAATGTTAATTAAAAAAGTTTAAAAAATTAAAAAAGTTATATATAACATTTATTCAAATTCAAAGTTCATTGGTGCGTGACTTCCTGTACATTTACGCACGTAATATTAAACATGTCTATGGTATTACCAAGCAAATGTCATGTTGGTAACAAGAGATTATTTTTATTAACGTTCTTCTATATAGCATGATTTTTCGGGTATTAAACTAACAAGCAATTTAGTGTGTTTTAGGAATTGTGTACCCTTACTTTATTTTTCCATTTTAAATCTTTGTTATATATATATATATATATATATATATATATATATATATATATATATATATATATATATATATATATATACTCCTATGAATTCGGTTTACTTTTGTGTGTATCGATATTCATATTAAAACCCCTATTTTCTATTTATTTAAAAAGAAAATACAATTTTCTCATATCGTGGTTGTGGAATTGCATTCACTAGCAAACGATCTAGCTAATTTGCATATTCTTTTAAACATTCATTTTAATTAATTCCCTATTAGTTGCTTCGGTTTTTAATGGGATAATCATCTTTAGTTAAGTATTACCTGCAATTATATTCATGCAGATATTCTACATGATTTATACTTACATAATATTTGCGAAACAAGTTTGTAGTAAACACAAAAGTGTTTCCATATATATTTATGTATACGTATATATTTTTGTTAAACAAATCTATCTATCTATACTCCTATTAATTCGTTTTTCTTTTGTGAGTATTGATATTCATACTAAGAACCCTCTATTCTATTTATTTAAAAAAAATTACAATTATCTTATATATGGGTCGATGAGTTGCATTCATCTGCAAAAGATCAAGCTACTTTGCATATTCCTTTAAACATTCATTTATTAATTCCCTATTAGTTTTTTTCGGTTTTCTTATGGGATGATCATCTAGAGTTAACTGTTACGTGTAATTATATCCATGCAGATATTCTACTTGATTTATACTTGCATAATATTTGCGTAAAACGCTTACAATAAAAATACAATTGTTTCCATATATATTTATGTATACGTATATATTTTGTTTAATCTATTAGTCTGTCTATCTATATATCTATAAAAGTGAGGGTGTCTGTGTGTATGTCTGTCTGTGTGTCTGTGGGTCTCCATAATAGGGGTCAAAGTTAAAAAAATTACCCCCTTTTTTGTTTTTGTTCAGCATACACCTCAAAACACCAGGACAAAGCCGGGCTTAAATGTAGTCTATATATCTCTAAAATTGAACGTGTCTGTGTGTCTGTGTCTGGCTGTGTGTCTGTGTGGCTGTCTATCTGCGTACATTTCCCTAAGTAATAACTCTGTCAATTTTTAGTCTACAGACTCGAAATTTGACATACAGTGTACTGAGATTTTGGAAAATCTATGCGATCGGTTTTCGGCAAAAATTTGGCTGTTAAGGGGTCAAAGTTTAACAATTTGACCTTTGTGAACACTACCACACTCCTCCGACAATATTGGATCAACACTCTTGAAATTTTAGATATAAGGGGTCAAACTTTTAAAAAAATTGACCCTAATTTTTTTGCTCCGTATACACCTCCAAACGCCGGGCAACGCCGGGCAACGCCGGGCAACGCCGGGCAACGCCGGTCACCCGTGCTAGTATATCTATAAAAGTGAACGTGACTGTGTGTCTGTGTGTCTGTTGGTGTGTCTGTGTGTCTGTGCATCTGTCTATGTACATTTCCCTACGCGATAACTCTGTCAATGTCAAGTCTACAAATTGTAATTCGATGTGAGCAGCTTTCGGCCAGAGATTTAGCTACCAAACTCATCCGACAATTTTGGGTATAAACAATAGAAATTTTAGATATAGGTGCCTTGGACATGGATTTGACTTAATAACTTGATTTGAGCCCAAAACAATAAGTGTTTAAGGATCATAATAGGGGTCAAACTTAAATAAAAATCGACCTCTGAAGTATATAGCAAATTACTCAGACAATTTCTGGTCTAAACATTTGAAAATTAACACAAAGGTTTATTCAAAGATAGAGCAAGCTTTTTAATCGGTTTGGGTCGAAAACTTTTTGTTACCAATATATAAATGTATGTATGTATGTTTGCGTATCTTCCTAAAACTTTCGACAGAGACGACGGATTTTACCAAGATCAGTATCGTTATTAAGTTCGACCTTTCATACGACATTAATATCTTCACCTTTAACTGGGCACTTTTCTACAAGGAGGATCGCTTTTTCACCGATAATTTTTAAAGTAATCCTCGTCTTTCGATTTTCTAGCCTTAATTTAAGCACAAGTAACTTTCGGTCTGGCGATGGTCGTAACAGCGAAGGCGTCAGGTTTTCCCCCCGTTATTTTCCTCCTTTGCGGTACGGGTTCGAGCCTGCTTTCCTACTACAACTTCTTTATTTTTAATTTTGCTCAACATACACCTCCAAACACCCGGGCAACGCCGGGCTGAAATGCTAGTATATATATATATATATATATATATATATATATATATATATATATATATATATATATAAGTGAACGTGTCTGGGTGGCTGTCAGTCTGTCTGTGTGTCTGTCTGTGTACGTTTCCCTACGAAAAAACTCTGTCAATTTTTAGTCTACAGTCTACTCGAAATTTGATATACAGGGTACTGAGATTTTGGAAAATCGACGAGATTCGGCCAGAAATTTGGTTGTTAAGGGGTCAAAGTTCAATGATTTGACCTTTGAGAAACTCCTCCGACAATGTTGGTCTAAACACTTGACATTTTTGATATAGGTTCCTTGGACATGGATCTAACTTAATAACTGAATTTGAGCTCAAAACAATAAATGTTAAAGGGTCATAATATGGGTCAAAGTTTAAAAAATTTGACCTTCTTTTTTTTGCTCAGCATACACCTCCTAACACCCTGGCAAAGCCGGGCTTATATATATATATATATATATATATATATATATATATATATATATATATATATATATATATATATATATAAAAGTGTGGTCCGTGTAAACTTTTTTGATAGATCTGTTAACGTTCTTAGCTGATCTAGGTGTTTTAAAAGTGAACGTGTCTGTGTGTCTGTGGGTGTGTGTGTGTCTTTCTGTCTGTGTACATTTCCCTACACAATAACTCTGTCAATTTTTAGGCTACAATAAATGGCGTGGGTCAATTTTTTAAAAATTGACCGTTTTTTATGAATCGTGATTTTTTTTTATGATTTATGATTCGTTTTCGGCCAGAAATTTGGCTATTAAGGAGTCAAAGTCCAACGATTTGACCTTTGAGAACTCTACCAACTCCTCCGACAATTTTGAGTTTAACACTCGAATTTTGTATATTGGTTCCTTGGACATGGATCTAACTTAATAACTTAATTTGAGCCCCAAACAATAAATGTAAAAGGGTCATAATTGGGGACAAAGTTTTTAAAAATTTGAACTCTGCGGTTTCTACCAAATTACTCAGATAATTTCTGGTCTAAACATTTGACATTTTACAGAAAGTGTATTCAGAGATAGGACAAGCTTTTTAATCGGTTTGGGTGGTAAATGTTTAATTACCAATATATAAATGCAAGTATGTATGTATGTTAGTATGTGTTCCTAATACTTTCGACGTTCAGTTTTGGCGGTGATCGTAACCGCAAAGTGGTAAGGTTTTTCCCCCGTTCTTTTTCTCCTTCGCGTTACGGGTTCGAGCCTGCCTTCTTACTACCACATTTTTTTTTTGCTCAACATACACATCTAAACACCCGGGCAACGCCGGCTCGAAATGCTGGTATACCAATAAAAGTTAACGTGTGTGTGTGTGTGTGTGTGCGTTTGTGTCTGTCTCTGTGGCTCTCTGTGTACATTTCCCTACGCAATAACTGTCAATTTTTAGCCTACAGTCTCGAAATTTTACATACAGTGTACTGGAATTTGGGAAAATCTCAGTAATCGGTTTTCAGCAAGAAATTGAAGTTTTAGCTGTAGATTCTTTTGACATGGATTTAACTTCATTACTTGCTTTTAGCCCAAAACATAAAATGTTAAAGGGTCATATTAGGGGTCAAATTTAAAAGATTGACCGTTTTTTTTGTTTTCTTTTTGGCTCAGCATACACCTCCAATCGCCGGGAACCCATGCTAGTATATATATATATATATATATATATATATATATATATATATATATATATATATATATATATATATGCGTGTGTGTGTGTGTGATTAATGGCATAATCACGTTAACATATCGGTTCTCGTCAGATCACCGAAGATAAGCAACGTTGATCCTGGATAGTACCAGATGGGTGATCATTTGGGAATTCCAGGCGCTATATGTGCTTTCCGCTTAGCTTGGCATTGTTACCGGTCATTTTCATCCTCCATTTGCTACTGGTATTCAACAATGTCGACCCAGGAGAATGTGGTTGATGATTGTGCAACTCTTGCCACAAAAAATTCACGCGCAGTCACGCTTACCGTGAGTGTCCATCGGGTGTCAATACTGAAGAAAGCCTTTTTCTTAAATATTTGATGACACCGTCCTTAGGAGTGTAACAATTCCTACCTGTGAGACATCAATTTAGGTTCTCAACTGTAGAGATAAACATATTCTTTTATTGAGATGAATTAGGCACATACCATAGTCGGATTTTGCAAGGGTTTACTTGATCTATGTAAACTAATGCACTTTCTTGTGTGTGGAGCCGTTGTTAGGGTGGAATGGTACTCGCCTGGCATGTAAGCTTAGTTGTGTTCAACTAATGAGCCCAAAGGAGAACAAATCTTTAGCTTCTAACATTTTAGCAACGGTGGCTCGTGTGAGCTGCGACGTTGTGTGACTTTGGAAATAATTATATACTCTGTCACATTCTCAAAACTCTAATATATATATATATGTATATGTTTGTATATATATACATACATGTACATATACATATATATTATTTTTTATTATATATATATATATATATATGTACATGTTTGTATATATATACATACATGTATATATATATATATATATATATATATACAAACATGTGCATATATATATATATTATTTAAAGTATTTATGTAATACACAAAGATTTTATACTAATTTAAAAATCACTATTAAATGAATATTACACACATATTAATTTTTGATTTTAACTTTCCTATTGTATGCGTAATATAAGAATATTATTTTTCTTGCTGACGACTTTTATTACTGCTAATTATTGAAAATATTCTCAATTTAGATAATTGTATTTTCTCATATTTTTGTTTTTATTTCACAGCGTTTGGCCTGGAGTTCTTGGTAAATTAAATAAAGAATTGAATTCTAAATTCCAAAGAGATTATCGACTACGAAAGTAGTTACATACTGATGGCCAGACAAGTATAATATCAGAAGTTTTGTGAAAAATAATGTAAAAATATTGAAAACTTGTGAGAAAATGTGGTAATTACGGAAAACCAGATAAAGAAAATTACGTGTCTTAGGAAAAAATGATCAGTGTAGTTACATATATAATGATTGCAACGTCTTGTCAGATGAGTGCCACTCTCTAAGACACTTAAAGTCCATGAGCCGAAAAATGACTTTTTTTAAGTCCTACCGGTTAATTCACACGCTCAAGCAGGCATGCCACAGAAGACGGTCGTTGAGATCAATTATTACATGCTTCCAGCATTTCAAACCTCCATGCATCACAACTTTTCCATCGCCGCAGGACCATTTTAATAGACAAATGCCTGAGGGAGTATCTATACACAGATGATGTTACAAAGTCTTAGCTTTGTACGACAAATAAGTCTCTCTCTCAGTTCCAAATGTTGAGATCCAGCAACAAGCAAGAGAAAGATAGCCAGCAACAAGTTAATCTACAGACCAGCTTAAAACGGGTACTAGCCTCACGCTTTATGTTTTTGTTTAAATCAGAGATTTGCTTCTCCTAGAAAGGTTGCATTTACCACGGCTTACGGGGGCCCTCTCTATCCCAACACAGACAGACATATACACAAAAACACACGGTGCTAGTTGGCCGTTGACCACGAAAAAGGGTTCATTCGTCCTTTGGAAAGTCTTGTTTTTAATCCTTCAGGGAGTCTAGCCACCCTCCTCACAAAACAAGTCTGGTGGGGGAACCAGTTTAGTCGCCGGTGACCCGACCATGAGGGAGGTAGTACTGGGCTATATGGTACCAGTAGCATATAATATGACCTGACACATATATACATTCTTAATAGTGTAACGAAAAATGGAGCCAATAAATAATCGGCGAAAATGATGTTTTCTAACAGTCTTCGGAAATAGCTGCCATTCCGTTTATTTGACTTCCTCAAAGTCAATTTCTTCATGCCAATAAACAGAAAAGCAGAGAAAGAAATATACGACATTTGTAAAAAAATAAATAAAATAATAATAATAATAATAAAATGCGCTCCTATCAAAAAATGAGCGTATCTAATAATTTGTTTTTATTATTCCACTCTACTGGTTATTATCAATTTATGATTTTTGTCTCGGTATGCGTACATGTAATAACCCATATAAAATCAGATGTCTGCAAAACATAATATAATGAAAGAAAAAAATGTCGAGCAGTCAGAGTTTTTTCGAATATAATGTATATACACACACCGGCATTATGGACACAGTTTTGTATTTTTATTTAAAGCCTTAGTTATCCTAAATAAGATTTCTTTTTATTTAAACTAAAGGACATTTTGTTAAAGACCATATAGAGAAAAATATGTAAAAGGGGGTTAGAAGCGTATGTTCGCATTACAGTTACATTTAAACATCCTAGTACAATCGGGGAAACAGGAAACTGGGGGAGAGTTGCTAATTTTAGCAGTTCAGGGGACACAACTATGAAAATAATAGACTTTGGGTCATCTTGGATCATCTGCAGTAAAGACATTGGAGTTTTTCTTCTGGTCGGGATATAAGCTCGGCAGAGCACATCCAATTACAGTACTTGCAAAAGGCCAAACAAATTTCAGAGATTAAACATAGATAAGAGTTTCATTGAAAGTGTGGGACTTATTAGTTTTATTGGCTTTTGAGAAAACAGAATAATTTTGTTTAATAGCAATGTAAAACGATAAAATACTTTATAAATTGTCACTGTTATTAGTTAATTAATAAATTCGCGACGGAATTCTTTCCAAGTTATCCATCTGTGTGGCACTGTACCCCGGATGTGCGATAACAATTTTTGAAAATAACTTTCCTATAAGTGTATTATCCATCAAAAGATATACATGAAGTTAAATAAAATTACAAAACAAAAGAGTACACGATGTACGTCAGTTTTATAACGTTTACACACACTGACACACCTATATGTATAGTGTAGAATTTTAATTTTTGTCAGGATACTGGGGTGGCCGGAGTTTCGTAGATACCACATATTGTTTCGGTCGGTCAAAATTTCTTTCATACACCACGTTGTGTCAGACTAGTTTTACAAAAAAGGGCTGAGGTGATTCGGTCAAAACAATGCGCAATGCTTGTAGTTGGGGTTACCAAATGGATTTAGCAACTCCAAAATAAAGGGGTAAAACAGCCGATCGACAACGTTAACAAGATTTATTGTAACACTAACGTGTTTCAATAATATGTGGAAAAAACCTTGTTGAAATAGTCCGAGTACCGAACATACGGGGAGAATATGGTTGACTGGTGGAAACTCTTTGATAGTAAGTAATGGCTGGTACGGCGATGACAGCGTTATCGGTAGGACCCTTGCTTCTCGAACCAACGAACCAACTCGATTTTTCAATTTGGTGCCTCGTTTTAAAGGGCCCGATTTTTAACTGATGCGTATTTTGGTTGGTTAGACAATCAGGATTGTCGACTAATGGTTTTACGCCACGACCACGAAGGAGGACAGCAAGAAACGCCCACCCCGGACTCTATATGATTGGCCATTCTAAAGAAGCCAATGGCTAGTGCCGTAATTAATAATCTGTGATTCAATTTCTTTGAGCGCTCCCAGGGTCTTGTCTCAAACTTTTCACTTTATGCTCTAGTAAAGTTGACCCAGCGAACCTGTCAATGTTCGACATTTTTGTGTGGTTCTCATTTTATTAATATCTAAATGATTTTGTTTTGTTCCTGACAACCCCGTGAACTTTCTTACTGTTATTGTGCTTTTGTTACTGTTACTTTTGTTACTGTTATTGTGCTTTTGGCAAAAGTTTAACAGGTCAAACTCGTTACTTTTTTTCAGCGTATCTGTATTAGGTTATCGTAATATATTTTTTCACTGATTATAACAAATCTGTTACTTAGTAAAATTCAAATTATACAGCAATTTAAAAATTAATTATTTTCAGAATTTATTAGCTGTCATTATAACCTGCTGAATTAATTATATATCAGATTGATTTCATCAATCAACTTATGCTACTCCAAATGGTAGTGTAAAAATGGAGATTTTAATAAAGAATGCATAGTGCAAGACATTTTAAACACATTTATATTTTCTATTAACTTGTGATATCTGTTATCTGTATATATAAAGTAGTAGCGTTCGTGTGTGTGTGGGGGGGTGTACAACTCCTAATGACCAAAGAAATATAAAGGCCGTATGTGTGTATACCTCTGCTGGTCAAGAAATATTAAAACCCATGTTAGGATATTTCTGTCAACGGATACATTACAGTGGATATGACATTTCATTACATAGCATTCTTCAAACCACATTTACATTATTAAGTTACGGTCATTAACATAACACATTAAATTAAATCTATTTAAATAATTACCTTGATGACATTACTTATTCGACATAATAGCTTTGTTTCAACGGTACTAATTATTTTTTTTTAATTATTTAGTTTATTTCAATTTCAAGGTATATTTGATGCAACTGAGTTTATCTGAAATCTGAAACCGTTTTATTTTCAAACTAAAATCCAGAAAAACAAAAGGGGAAGTAACTGTAATAGTTTAAGTGAAAATTGTTTTAAACGGAGCACATTATTACATATTTATTTTCATTTCGAAATATTATTCTAAGCTGAACTATTATTTTTAATTTGGAGGATTTTTTTTCGCTTATTCTTAATTTTTAAGTAATCTTTTTTATTTTTTAGAGAAAAATAATTAAAACAAATGATTTAAAGTAAAATGGGAACCCATTTTCTAACAACCTAATAATTTCTTAATATCATAAAACACATTTAACTGTGATATTCGTTTTCAGCAGAACCGAAAACCGGCGCTGTTTTTTTACTAAGAGTTTGGTTTATTTTTTCATAATTTAGGACGTAAATAATGCTGTCAGTAAGTTTACACGAGCGGTTCATAAAAATATATTTTTGTTTTTCATTTTTTTTTTATTATAGAATTTTTTTTTTATTATAGAATTTTTTTTTATTATAGAATTTGTATAGTTTTTATTAGGTGCTTCTGTAGTTTATTTAATCGCCTCCTTATGTAAACAGAGTTTTTGTGAAATGTTAAACTGCAGAGCCATCTGTTCACAGCTATACAAGTTGTATAATGAAAAAAGAACGAAAAACAAATGTATGCTTTTGTAAACTTACTAACAGTATAATTAGCGTCCTAACTTATGAGAGGAAAAAATGAACGCATCTCTTAGTAAAAAAAAAAACAGCGCCAATTTTCGGGGTGCTGAAAACGAATATGGATTTAGACAAGCCCGTTCCACAGCAGACATCTTCACTGTAATCTCTGAATGTATATACCATTCTCTGAACAAAGCGGGGGAGGGCAGAGCGGTAGCTCTGGATATATCTTAGGCTTTTTACAGGGTATGGCATGAGGGTCTTCTCAGGAAAATTAAATCATACGGTATCACTGGTAGAATATTTAACATAATTAAATCCTTTTTAGATAAGAGAAAAATCCAGGTTATCCTCGACGGTCGTACATCTAAACAGTGTGATACAAATGCGGGAGTGCCCCAGGGGTCTATCGTTGGACCTCTATTGTTCCTAATAATTATTAATGACCTCTCCGACAAAACTGCTTCTGAGATGGGTATATATGCTGATGATACCACACGCTATAACAGGCATGACAGGCAAACAAATGAACACATAACTAAAGAAATGGCAAAAACACTAGAGGATGACCTCCAATCTGTAGTGGGATGGGGACAAAAATGGATGGGCACATTCAATGCTGCCAAGACTAAACTGGTTTCCTACATTTAATTACAAGAAACCTTCTCTGCCACCAATAGCAATGGCCATTGACTCCCTGTCTGAGAGTACATCTTTCAAACTGCTTGGCCTAACGTTCACAGGAAACATGAGTTGGAACAAATATATTGAAAACATTGCAAGGGCCGCTGCGAAGAAGGTAGGCTCTATCTACCGTGCTAGAAAACTACTGGCACCAGAAAGTATCCTGCACCTCTATAAGGCCGTCATTCGCCCATGTATGGAGTATTGTTGTCATATTTGGGCTTGTGCATCTGCTGCTAGTCTCTCGCTCCTAGACAAGGTTCAAAAGAGAGTCACCAATCTGATAGGCCCTGAACTGGCATATAAGCTTCAGCCTCTGTCCCATCGACGAAACGTTGTATCCCTCTGCCTGTTCTTCAAGTATTTAATGGTGAATGCTCTGACGAACTGCAGACACCTGTACCCCCACGATGTAGACACCCTCGACAAACCCGACAGGCAGCTACATCCCACCCCCACACAGTAGAGATCCCTGGATGAAAAGATTTTTCTACTCCAGTAGTTTCTTTCCCAGAACCGCTAGACTCTGGAATTCCATTCCAGGTCCCTGCTTTCCCAACTCTACTGACATGCAGAAGTTCAAGTGTAACGCGAACCGACATCTTACTGCCCAAATCCCAACATAGTGGCCCAGTAGTTGCTGCCCCTGATAGTAACCCCCTACACCACAGTGGCAATTTGCCTTGTTCGGGGTGAAAATGTAAAAAGAAAAAAAAAACACAGTTAAATTTCTTTTATGATATGAAGAAATTACTAGGTGACCAGAAAGTGGGTGCTCGTTTTACGTTAAGTTTATATAGGAATGTAATTCCCCACTTTTTGAAAAAGTAATTTTTCATATCATGAAAACTACCCCTCTGCCCCAAATTTAAACGTAATATTCGTTTTAAGGAACCACCGAAAACCATTAAAAATCGTCATTTTAAAGATTTTAGGGAGTTGGAAAGAAACTTGACATTGACCAAAAAAATTAAGACCTGATTTTTTGTGGCCTAATACGTTTAAGCAGTCATTATAAATAATATGAAAGAAGAAATTTTGAAAAAAAAACATATTAACACTTTTGCATCGGGGATAACTTTTCTATATAGATTTAACATAAAATGAGCACCCACTTTTTGGCCACAAAGCGGTCAACCAGACATGTCATCTCTAGCATTGTTTCGATTTTGGCGCTCGAGGGTGTGGTGGACAAAACATGACAAATACAAAAACTTTTAGTTCTTTCTGGAGGTGGTGGGGGCGAGAATTATATTTGAAACATAAAATAACGATAAATTTAATTAATTTTTATGAAACCATTTTGTACTTTCACCTAACAATTTTATAAACAGAACGAACGCCAAAATATGACAAACTCATTTTTTTAGGGAGGGGGAATGCATTAGAAATATAAAATAACGAAAAATATCATTTACTTGTTTTTGGAATTAATTTCTGGTAGATCTTTTTTTTCCTTTTTTTGCGATCGTACGGGCATTCGCTACTATTTTTTATTGAAACAAAAGTTGTAATGATTTTATTTCAATTATCTTTTCTTGGGGGGTCTTTCCAGTGCTCAATATCCGGAGAATAGTTTCTTCTCGTTGTAGCCTTTCTGCCGAAATATCTGGTGGAGAGGGTATCACGTTCTTCTTTTTTCGGGCGATTACATTTACATGTTTTCATCCGTTCTTTTATTTTTGTTGTGAGGGTATCGGCGTTGCCCATGATGAAAATGATTAGTATACAAATGTGTTTCAAACAGAATTTCATGTCAACCCAGGCAACGCTGGGTCACCATTCTAGTATAAATATATAGATATATGTTTATTTATTTATCCATATATATATATATATATATATATATATATATATATATATATATATATATATATATATACTAGCAGTTCAGCCCGGTTATGCTCCGGTCATATGTACTGTTCATAACTTTATGTGCATATGTATATATATATATTAAAACGTTTGACTCACGTCCAGGTAACCTACATAAAAACAATTCAAGTGTGATGACCTAAAATTGGCGGAGGAGTTTGGTAAAGTCTGTAAAGGTCAACTCTTTTAAGTTATACCTTTTTGGGAGCCAAATTCTCGCCCCAAAACCTATTACAAAGCTTACTGCATGTATGAACACACTTTGGCTGAATAGCTTGCTAGAAACCGCAAATAGTCAAATTTTTTTTACCTTGACCTCACTGACAGCCAAATTCTCGGCCAAAAACGGATTAAAACGCTTGCCTTATATCTGAATACACTTTATTTAAACTTTCAAATCTTTATACCAAACATTGGCCGAGTAATTTTGTAGAGACCGCAGAGGTCAAAATTTTTAAAAAAATTTTTACTCCAATTCTGGCCCCTTAACATTATTGTTTTAGGTTCAACAAAAATAAAAAAGTTGGATCCATGACCAAGTAATCCACACTTAAACTTTCAAGTGTTTAGACTCAAAATTGACGGAGGAGTTTGGTAGTGTTTTAAAATCTCAAATAGCTTAATTTTGACCTCTTGAAAATCAAATTTCTGACCCAAAACCGATTTAAAATATTTCCCCATATCCCAGTATTTCTTATATCAAATCTCGAGTTTGTAAACTGAAACTTAACAGGCGCATACACACACACACACACACACACACACACACACACACACACACACACACACACACATACGGGCGTCGATTCAATGATCGAGTGGGAGAACTGCCGACTGTCAACACGACGGTTCTAGGTTCAATACTTGACTTGGGAGTGATGCTAGTCTCGCGGCACTGATGAGTTGTGATACAACGAAACAGGACTGTATGTCGATGACTACAAATATATATATATATATATAATATTTTTATATATATATATATATATATATATATATATATATATATATCGATTAATTCGTAAAAAGAGTATGTTACTTATTAGGTAGATAGGAACCCCTTTCTTCCACACACGTTAAAAGATACAATATACCATGGAGATTTGGTGATGAAATGTACATCAGCAGGTCGCAACGCATTTAAAATATAATTATAGCCGTTAGCTCTGATTAAAAATTGATGTAAAAGTAATATGAATAACGTTGGGGTAGGCCTTATAAAGCTGGGAGGTACTTGCTGTTCTGCGCGACCTATGGAAGAACCAAGTTACCAGCAACCTCACCAGAAGGTAGAATATATTCTGCAAGTCATAGCAGAAGCGAACACGACGTATAGAAGAACTACGCTGTCCATCCAGCTACCAGCCTCTCCTTTTAGGGAACAGAACTAAGATAAGGTATGATTGATGAGCACGAGTGAATAAATGGCATTCATCCACTATAACATCCGTTAAATTACATTTCATCAGCAATTCTTATTTAATGTTTTCTAATAGGTGTGTTTATATACATACACAATAATGTTATATACTAGTATAAGTATGCTTATATGCATATATCTATTTTTCTCAGTGCTTAATGAAAAGGTAGGCAGCAATACTACTATATAAATATATCTATGTCATGCCAGCTACAGGTTCGTTCATATTTACTCCCGGATATTTAACTGGCTAAACGATTCCATGCGCTGATAAAATACGGGTGCATCAGTGCAACTTACATGATTTATACTCTTGTTTATACAAACATACATAACGCTGGGCACATAATTATAGGAATCATCAGTTTAGCTAAACATAGGGAATCTACCTAAGATTATATATACGTATATGCATCTCTCTCGCTCTCGCTCTCTCTCTCTCTCTCTCTCTCTCTCTCTCTCTCTCTCTCTATATATATATATATATATATATATATATATATATAGATAGATAGATAGATAGATAGATAGATAGATATGCATGCATATATGTGTATATATATTTGTTGTTAGTAAGCAATTCCAATATCTCAATATTATTTACATAACATTCATATTTTTATTAATTGTGTAGTTATTGTTACACGTTTCATATAGAATTGTATAGAATGAATAAACAATTCCTTGGAAAACCATAAAAAAAAGCAATGGGGTTGTACCGATACATTTTTATTATCTAAACTATATTTCTAAATCTTCATGCATTTAATTTAAAAAATAAGGTTTCGAGAAATCAGAAAATGAATGGTATGCCCTTTTATTCTTAAAATACTGACGCTAAAAACCTAAGTTTTATCATATTACATTATATTTAATTACAAGTTGTAGGTCACAATTAAAGGAGAATTCGAAACGAAATTGCCCAACAGCTATTAGCATATTGCGTGCAAACTTCTACCACAATTATTATTATTATTTTAATCCTGTTTATTTTTTTCTAATCATTTGTTATAGTTAATTCTTTTTAATCTCTAATTTATACAACTAAACCAGATAGTAGACTTTATGGTGAATAATAGAAAATTATCTCAAATTTAAGAAGAGAATAGAATCAAACCTATTAAATACCTATAATAATTAACTAGAATTCGAACAACAGCATATTCTTTTCATTGTTCTGACTTTCGAGTTTATATCTTACTAGCAGAAGTACCCCTCGTTGACTGGGTTCAAAAACAGCCTACAGGAAGTGGACTGTGATTGATGAAAGTATGATAGGTTATGAAAAGGAGGGGGTTGTAAAGAGATAGGTTTTGATACTCAAAAATTTTATCCTAATCAAAATATGATGACAGTAAAGATAATTTTCGTGAAAATATATTTTTTATATCAACTTTGTTTCCATTCGTAGCCAAGAAAGACCAATACAATGATGTTTCCTTAAAAAGAGAAAATGTTATATATATAATAATATAAATATACAAGAAATAAATGTTACCATAGTCAATAAAAATTAATTTATGGTAGAAAAATCCATTGGTTTGTATTTTTATGTAGTTTAAAAAATCAAAACGGCAGCGAATTTGAAATGGAGAGTCCCGTTTTCAATTTGAAGGAGGGGCGACTGAGCATTCTAGTTTTACAATTTAAGAGAGTTCCGTCACCGTAAGGAATATTTATAAAAATATTTTAATCTGTTCCCTTATTTTGTTCTTGGGGAATATTCGATTATGGCATGTGTAGTTTATATTAAAATTCATTTAAGTAGTTATCGCATCAAATTTCGTTTTAATTTCGGTTCGCTGAAATTATTTCAAGTTTACTTGAAATAATTTCAGCGAACCGAAATTAAAACGAAATTTGAGGCGATAACTACTTAAATGAATTTTAATATAAACTACACATGCCATAATCGAATATTCATTAAAAACTATTTCAAAACAAAAAAAAACACGAACTGAATTTTTATTGACTATGGTAACATTTCTTGTATATTTATTTTTTCGGGTAGTCGTTTGTTGGCTTTTCTGCTAAATATTCTTACTAAATAATGTCGACGAAATATCGAAAAACAAACAAACAAAAACCGTTTTGAAAAATAATGAAGCTTTACTTACATTAGTAAAATTATCCGAAACAGCAAAATTGGATATTAAAAACATAACCCGTAATTACTTTAATTTTTTAAAGCAAAGAATCGATATAAGAATAAATAAGAAGAAAATGGCGCCCTTTTCAAGCAGAACAGCTTCGTTTCAGTTTTATAGTATTGAATGGTGTATTATTGCGCCGTCGGATTCATGGTTGTGCTAATGTAAATAGGCAGAAAGTGTTGTAATCAACTGAATTCCTTCAAGCACACTGACAAAAAAAGCTTAAACAGATATATAAATGAAAATAAAATGTTATGTAAATGCTTTTAAAAATACACGTAATCACGTGAGCAGGATTTTTCCTTATTTTGACACGATAACAAGTAACGTTCTTATTTTTTAATTTTTATCTATTTTCGAAAGAGTGCCACGTACAAGTGTAGAAGAAAAAAAAAACAGAGTTATGCAAAATTTGTGTCGAGAATTGTCAAACGTTTCGACTTTTGGGGGGGACTTTCACTTTAATAAAAACGTGAATTTATGAGGTGAATTCATTCGACACAATATGATTACACTCAGAAAAATAAATAAAAGCTAAAGTGAATTAAGATTAAAGTTTAAAAAAAACCTTGTTAAACTTTGTGACATATTTCCATTCTATGGAGGTTAGGCGCGAACGAACACAGAGTAATTTTATTATGCCATATTTCTTCAAACTGAAACATAATTGTCAAAGTGTATAGACGAAAATAGATAAAAAAAAGTCTTTGTTACAGTGTGTGCCATATATCCATGGAGTACAGGCGAGAAAGCAGACCCCACAATTGTATTATACCATCCCTATTTAAGTTGAAACAGAATTATCAAAGTATCCTTGTAAACATTTTTTTAATCTTTATTTCCATACTTTGGGGGCCAGGCTCGAACGCACTCTTCACAATTTTTATGAACCACCATTCTGCCAGATCAAGCATATCCATTACTGATCCTCGATACATCTTCTTTCATTATATGCAATCAGTTTTTTTTTAAATACTCAACCACATAGAAGCCTATTCGTGACCAGACACACACACACACACATACACAGACGTTCAGCTTTATATTATAGATTTCTTCATAATTTTATTATACTAAATTTCTTCAAACTGAAAAATAATTATCAAAGTATACTTACGCAAATAGATATGAAAAGTCTTTGTTAAAGTTTGTACCATATTTACATGGAGTACAGGCGCGAACGCAGGCCCTACAATTTTATTATACAATCCCTATTTAAGTTGAAACATGCTTATCAAAGTATTCTTATGTACATCTATATCAGAACCCCGTTTTTTTTTTCATTTTTTATTTCCATACTTTGGGGTCCAGGCGCGAACGCAGACCCCAAAATTTTTATTTTGAGGCCAGGCGCGAACGCAGACCCCACAATTTCTATGAAGCACCGTTCTGCCCGATCAAACATACCCATTCCTGTTCATCGATACATCTTCTATGATTATATGTAATCAGTGTTTTTAAATATTTAACCATATAGGAGCCTATTCGTGACCAGACACACACACACACACGCACACACACATTCAGCTTTATATTATAGATATGCTTTTATATAGAGTGATGTGGTACTCGATTGATTAACCGTGCCTTACTTTGTCAGAAATATACTCGAGAGTCCAAACAAGGAAAAGAATATTCTACTCGCAGAGCCCTTATAATTACTCAGACTTTTGACTAATTCTTAAAATATCTAGCTAAAAATGTGAAGGCTATATCTATATATATATATATATGTGTTTACATTTGAAACAAGCCAGTATGCTTTTTGTATTTTTAATGTAGTACTTGTGAAACCGATGCAAACACAAAACACATTTACACTAACTACTTCACATTTGTTTTTTGTTTTTTTGTTTTTTTTTTGTTTTTTTTTTTTACACGGTGGTCACCATTTATCAAGGCCCGGAAGCGACTCAGGGATAAGGGTTATTGCAAGTACAGTACGTTGGTCTGAGGATTTACTGAAGTGTTTACTTAAGAGGGTGGTTCATTAGGAATTTGTTAACGTTGAACTTGAAGACATCCAAGTTGTAGTCAGGTGGGAAGCAGGCAGACGGTACAGAGTTCCACAGGCGTGCAGTTCTATTTAAGAAACTTTGTTCATGGAATCTACGTTTTGATTTAGGCACAGATAAAGAGTGGGGCAAATTTTTACAGTGGATTCAGCTAGACGGGTGTTTTTCGTGAAGGATTGGCGTGGGGGGGACCAGAGATTGGAGTTCAGACGAGCACCTGTCATGGAAATAACGATAAAACAAGGATAAGCTCGCAACGTCTCTTCTGTGGGAGAGAGGTTGCAGGGTAGAGAAAAGGGCATTCCCGCTAAACCACGAAGTTTATTTTGTACTCTGTTAAGGCAGGATAGGCTGTTTTTAGCAGCTCCTGCCCAGATATGGCAGTAGTATTCCATCCTTGGACGTACTTGGCTTTTATATAGATAGAGAATTGCATCAGTAGTGAGATATCTTCTGGAGCGGTAGAAGGACCCCACCATCTTTCCAGCGACCTTGGCAACAGACTTTATGTACGTGTTCCATTTCAGATCAGGAGTAAAGAGACACACAGAAGCTTGTCAAAACATGGAGCTTCTCCTAGACGAGAGCCATCCATTTCAATTCATGCCAGATGGGAATCAGAGCGTTGATGATGTAAGGATAGGAGCTTGGTTTTAGATGCATTAAAGGTAACCAGCCACGTCTTCCCCTACTGAACCACGCGCTCGAGATCAGAGGAGAGAGAATCAGAGAGAACTTTGTCATTTACAGCCTTTGATGTGTTGCCGTAGATGGTCGTGCCATCAGCATAGATGTCAACGAATGATTTAAGTATGTGTTGAGGGAGATAATTGATGTAGATCAGGAAGAGAGTTGGGCCCAGGATTGACCATTGAGGGACTCCCGCAGTAATACTGCAGGCCTTTGATGTTTGTCCATCTACCACTACTCGTATGAGCCTATCGGAGAGAAATGATTTAATGATTGAGAAAGCATTTCCAGTTATACCGTAGCGGAAAATCTTGTGAAGTAGGCTCTTATGCCATACCTTGTCGAAGGCCTTTGATATGTAGAGAGCAATTGCCCTAGAAAGGAAGCCTTTGTCAAGAGATTTGTATACTTCACCAGCAATTTAACAGTTTTCATTTAATAGGCAATTATTCTTGTTTCTACTGTTACATATATTTCTGGTCATACTATTTGTAGCAGTTGGTTCAAGAATCACCTGTGGTCGACACACCTTTTGTATTTTAGTGTTAACGTATCCTATTATAGAAGCAACTAGGTGTTTGTAGTTGATAGAGAATATTTAATTGTAGAGCTCACCTAATTTGCGAAATCTGGAAAAATTCATATCAATGACACTAAAAAAATGAGGACACATTTGAAAGTATATGTTTCCTATATGGCCGATTAATACCTATGACAGGCGGTCTTATATTTTTCTTCATGTTTTGGTTGTGGTAAATGGCTATTTATCTCTGTTTATCCGTTGTAGGTTTCATTAATATTGTTATTAGCACTATTATTATTTTTTATTATTTTTTTTCTATAGCCCTTGTATATGATATGCAACCATGTTGTTTATAACACATTAATTTTATTTTATCATGATTAGATGATTTACCCAAACGGATATAAACCCTGATTTAGTATGATATTCATGATATATAACCTGATTTAGTATGATATTCATTGTTTAGTTGTTCAATTGAACTTATTATTTGTTTTAGAAATAGAAGAAGTAATAGAAACAGGATTATTAGATCATTATCTACAGGGTGGTCAAAAAGTCAGGTAACATTTTAAAGAAAAACGATATTAGTAATACACGTATATTTAAGTACCATACATTGAAATATAAAATGAAACAAACATGAAATATATTTATTTTGTTAATTGTCGTCCATTTATCTCTATCAATCGCTGGAAGCGATTAACCACTGATTATGTAACACGTGCAATCATGTCAGCTGATATCCGCGCAATCTCCTCTTCAATAAATAACTTTAAAGACGCTATTGTATCAGGCTTCTTGCCATAAACGCTATCCTTTACATAGCCCCAAAGCCAGAAATCAGGAGGGGTAAGATCCGGAGATCTGGCTGGCCATTCAACTGGGCCACGGCGACCAATCCATCGTTGTTTTTTCTACCTTTAACATGTTACCTGACTTTTTGACCACCCTGTATGTATGCTAATTTGTGATTAAGTTTTCATACAAACTCATATAAGTTATTGATTAAATCTGATATCAAGAAAATTTAATGAAATACGATGAATGTGTATAGGGATTTTCGATCAATTTTTGAAAGATTTTCCGCGGCTTTCTCATCCTCTTATTAATTCCTTAAGTTAAAGTTAACTAAAAATAAAGTCTGGTTTCTATACAAACCTCGCACTAGCTTAAGATTGTGTTTACACAGTTACATAAATATATAAACATCCAAAGATGAGCTATGTTTGAAAGGCGGTTGGGTATTAGAGTTATTATTCAGCAAAGTAGATTTCTTTCTTTATTTCTAGTATTATTATGGATAATTGTGGATGTTAGACGGCTTGTAACAGGATTATTATAGGTATGTTGTATTTTCTTATCACGCCCTGAAGTTTAAAAGCAATAACTCCTTAAAAATTCAGGCAATAATGAAAAAATAGGTTACATTTTAGTTGAATTTTTTTTTGTCTGAGTAGGGTGAAGAAATTATTCTAGGGAGAGAAAAGAATATAGATTGTATAATAGATTTAAGGTAATTAGATTCATGTGAACATAGGAAACGATTTTAATTGGGCTTATGGCAGGAACTGTAGTAAACTGTACTGAGGTTTAGAGTGATATCAAAAGAATTAAAAAATTTTTTATCAAGTCCAATAGTTCTAGCTAGCCTCAAATTTGTAAAAAAAACAGTGTATTTTCATAATTGTTTTATTCTGTTGGTCTAGCTATAGTAACGAACAGGGAGTCATCTATTTAACGACCCCCTTGAATGTGTTTACAATAATGTTTAAGATCTTTCAAAAGGTAAATGCCAACTACGTCCGTCAAATCTGCAGAATCTGAAGAACTTATAAAGATTTCAAAGTTGTTGAGGGTATCTTATCGAGTCCAAAATGTATGGTTTTAATGTATGAGACTTTCTAGCAAAGAGGATTAATTTAATTTCCAAATCTGTTAAATAAGAGTTTTTTGTTTATTACAAAAAAATAAGGATCTTATTTAAGAGGATAATATGAACGGATTGTTTATAATTGTTGGCGTAGAAGATAATAAAATTAAGGATATATTCATGTTTTAGGGTGAGAAATCAGTTAATTACAGAGTCCTAGTTTTACTAGAGATAAAAGCAAACTTTTTTCTTTAATAGAGGGGGTAATTCTGAGATGTTCTTACTTACGGAATATAAATCTTAATTAGATGGGTACATCTATCTACTTGATGGGTTGCCATAAAAGTTAGGTTTATGTTCCTTAAGGATAAATCAGGATGTGCCTAGTGGCAGCATTTGAGTGCCTTATGGATATTCATAGAGGTCAAAAATGTCTTAGCCTCAAAGTCTGTACGATCCAGAGTGTATTGTGGAAAAATTTTATAAAATTTATATGGTCTTTGCAAAATATTTGGTTTTTGTTTTGTTTTTTAATTTGGTAGTCGGGTTTATAATCATTTTTGTCTTATGGGCGGGGACAAATAAGTATTTATTTTTCTTTACGTTTGCAGTAATTATGCATGGAGTTTTAAAATTCATCACATCGGGGTTATGGTCCTGTCAATCTATTTTTGTTCTAAGCGGAAATTAATTGACAGATCATTATTTAAAGATGCGGGGTCGACTTGAAAAACAGAAGACTAAGATTATTTATAATTGTTGGTGGAGTTTAAATCATAATGGTAAGCCTTCCATCTTATATTTTTATGAAGATATTAAGTGCTTAAACAAATTTAAAAATGTATTCCTGTTTGGAAGGAGTAAACATATTCTTTGCAGATAATTGTATTTATTCCTTATGAAATATAGATGGACAGAATCATAAAGCAAAACTCCAAAGGAGTTTCAATTGATTATATACATACATATATATATATGTATATGTATATTTATACATATATATATATTTATATGTATATATATATATATATATATATATATATATATATATATATATATATAAGATAATTATGCAGGGATACGTGTTTCGTTGTTATTCTCTCTTTTGTACGTCAGATGAAAATTTTAGAAATCTAGAATCTTCTTCCTAGAAACAAACACTTGATAACTATATAAAGTACACATATATTTGAATACTCCCACAAAGTTCTTATTTACATTTGTAATACTGAGTTAGGAAAAGAATAACATAATTTCCTCTTCTCAATTTACAATTAAATATGTTATAGTATGTCTGTTTTGTGATTTCTTGGTCTTACTGGATTCCAAGACAGAAATCCGCTTAGTCAGATTGAGTACCAACCTCTGTGATATATACCTGAATTAACAGTACTTGGTGATGGTCAACCTTTCCATGTAAAATCCAGTATGAGTTCTTCATAGCAAGGAGATAAATGCTATTTTGAACATTTAGTCAGGGTTTTGTAGTAGTGAAAAGTATGTTAATATCAGACCCATGAACATAGAACGTTTCACACTGGAAGTAGTTTCGTTGAGTTGACATTTAATGTCTCCTTTTATATATATATATATTTATGTTATGTATGTGCGTGTGTTCTATCTAGAAGAATGATACATGAGTGCGCGAATAGAGATCTCATTTAATTATTTTTCGTGTCTTCTTATTATATAATACTTAATACAAGCGTGCTAATCTTAGCATTGTGGATTAGAGTTTGTGAAATGAGGGTGATAAAAAGAGAAATAAAGTGAGAATGATAGAGGCACACATAAAGAAACTTGTGTGTCATCTAAAATCACGAGTCCGTCTATCATGTATGAGGCTTCGTATGACGTAAATGGCTTCCCAAACGACAGAAACAGCGTTTCTTTTTATCATTCAGAATATTATTAGTTCTAGTTGTGCGTTTGTGTTTTTTTTTCTTTTTTTTTTGAGAAAAGTTTGGTTTCACGACTTTCTGGTTGCTGCTGCGCCTTTCTATCTTGATTTTTCGTGTACTTGCGTTGTCACCAACGATCTGTTTGCAAAATCCGGTTTATTTCCGCTTGTAAACACGAAACAACAGATTTGCATTTTTTATACCCGCGGCTTTAACTGAATCATCATCATCATCATCATCATCATCTGTCTTTTATTATGTGTTTCTTCTCCTTCTTTTTCTTCTTCTTTTTCTTCTTCTTCTTCTTCTTCTTCTATTCCTTCTTATTCTTTTTCTTCTTCTTCTTCTTTTTATTATTATTGTTATTATTATTATTATTATTATTATTATTATTATTATTATTATTATTATTATTATTATTATTGTTATTATTTGTAGTTGTGAATATTTTTCTACTTGAAGTTCACACAACAGTACATTAATATATGGGTATTATTATTAAAAGTGAGAAATCACTGATACTAATATCAGTGATTTCCCACTTGCAATAATGATTTCAGCTCTCTGTTGACAACAAACTTCAGGTTATCACAATTGTGTACTATAACATAAAAGGTGTGCTTATTAGTTTCCCAATTCAGTCTTCCAACCACATTTGCTGCTCTGTACTATTGAGAGTGGAACTGGCAGAGGCTACTGCCGTCACCTGCGTGTGTGTTTGTATGTTATGTGTCTGACTGTATAATGTCATATCATAAGAGTTATAGATGTTTTATTTTTCTTATTTCTTTTAAAGTTTTTGATTTTCTTTATATGTTAACCTGCTTAGTGCATGTGGATTTATTCTGCATTATAATATTTGCCTTAGGATGGCATATGTTTTGATCATTGCTTTCCGTACTGTCGTTTTAATCTTATATTTGTTTCAATTTCCTAGTTTTTCCCCAGTTTTTAGAGGTGTTGTTATTAGTGTTCTTGCACTTATTTGTTGTATTATGACTTTTCGCATCTTTTAAATTTATTGAACGTTCATAGTATTTTTTCGTTTTCTCTTTTATGTTATAATTGTGTCTTAAATAGAAAAAATGACAAATATCTGTGCGACTGGAGATCCTATTTAATTGTTTTGATGTCTTTTTATTATATGATTCTGCAGTGCTGACGGACTTGGCCTTTACTCTTTGAAAGAACTAACACATCATTTTAAACGGGCCCAAAAGGGCATTTCTGAGATGACGCCCTATTCACTACTAGAGCTATAAGATAATACAATAAAACAATTAGGAAATTACACTGTTTTTCAACAATGTTGGGCTATACTCAATCTTAAATAATGGAATAGCAAGGTCTATGCCTTGAAAATTTGTTTCGTATTAGTATATTATTATGATATCGCACTTCTTACTTGGTTGAGGTTTTACATGTTTCCAATGATTTCCTAGATAAATTTGCACTTTCTCTGTACATAACATAGTTTTGCACTTCTCTGTAGATAACATATTTACTATTTACTTGTTAGTAAATTATCCAGTGCAAATCCTTCCAACATTACTGGTGTCTCAGTGGTGTTATTACTAATTTATTCTGTGATAATTTTTTCATGTTGATTTTTATTTTGGTGTATTGTTGATCTTGTTAGTTTTCCTGTACTTTTCTTTTATTTAACCTTTTAAAAGTTAATTATTAGTGTTTATAAAATAATCAGCAATGGAGAATTGCCATTGAAAAACAAAATAGGAGCAATAACAGACACCAATATATGTTCAGTAATTACCAAATGATAAAAATGTGATTTTTTTTTACCGATAGATCTTTACAAAAGAGACTACAGAGTCTGGCGTTTTACGGTATAAGGACATATTTGTTGCGAAAAGCGTTTCTTAAATTTATGACATAGAATATGTTTCAACATGTTTATCGACCACACACCTTATCACAATCATAAGTTTATTGAAACTAACATTGCAGTATAACCTTACACTCCATCAAATATATGTAAACATGCATGTTTAAATGCTTCAATAAATAGTGAAATATACATTGCCCCTCCAGAGAAATTCCAAATACAAAAAATTACAAAATAGGTGTGGGGACCTGACAAATAACTATAAGGTTTAAAGTAAAGTAGAAAAAACTGGAATAAATATTACATAATTATTTAAAGTAAAGTAGAAAAAACTGGAATAAATATTACATAATTATTTAAAGTAAAGTAGAAAAAACTGGGATAAATATTACATAATTATTTAAAGTAAAGTAGAAAAAACTGGAATAAATATTACATAATTATTTAAAATAAAGTGGAAATAACTGGAATAAATATTACATAATTTTTTACTTTAAATATTCAAACTATGTCAAGTCGATTCTTGTTTGTATACTTAGACTGTAAGCAATAAATAATTAATTTTAGTCGTATAGATCGATAACATGTATCATCAATTTGTGAAGCAATATTAATGGTAGTTTAAAAAAGATAGAATTACAGATTGGACATTTTAGATTTTAGTCGGATATCATCATTTCCTATAGAAAAAAAAACACATTATGATGAATAAATAGAGGTGCATTAGCAAAATACTATTAAAGTTTGGAATGCAAAACCACAAGTAAAGCACTACATCAGTTGAAATGATATAAGTAAGAATACGTAGCCGGAATCTCGAAATAAACAAGTATTTGGCTTTTTACAAGAGATTAAGCAAAGAAGATTAGTATTTTAAAAATCTACATATTACCTCAAATTAGAGGGGATATGAGGACATGCACATAAACTTGGCTGATATTAATGCTGTACTGACAGCATAAAATGCACACAAACACAGCCTCTGAAATGTTTAGCAAACGTCGCCTCCTCACGCTCCCAGTGTTTGTCCCGCAATATGCATTGAAGATCGATGTTGAGCTCATTAAATCTCAGGATAACCAAACAAATCAATTTACACGGGTATCACAGCGATGGTTAAATGAAATTCATAAAATGGCAGGAAGCACAGGACCTGTGTGTGTCGTAGTCGTTGAACAAAACGCTTGTAAAGTACAGGAAATTCATCGGTTCGGCGGACATGCTGGTGTGCAGAGGACGTTGTATTTTTAAAACTTTATCAACTCAGTAATAACGGAAGTTGAGATACGGACGGTGGTTGGTGATTGTACAGAATTCCTAACCATAGATCCAACCGCAGTGCATTAGAAGCCAGGTAAGTTTGATACCACGAAAACTTGAGCATGGTTGCTATTAATATAACTCATTTCGGTACTCAACTGTCCCTGAAGTCGATAGACTAGCTGTTTGCCATCTGAAAACAGTTTCACTTACAAAGCTTACAGTTGGAAATTGTGTTTTATAAAAGAGCACCACCAACTGAGTTGCTTCCGGACAATGGCGTAGAGTTTTGCAAAAAGAGGTTTGCTGAGTGAACACGGGTTAGGGGTCCACATACGATTTCGGTGCACCCATTTACCAAAAGAAACGGAATAATTGAGAGGTACCATCACACAATAAAATCCATTGCAGCATGAACACAGTTCACGATCTTGGAGACAATGCACTGGCACAATGTTACGCTTAAAGACTACAAGACGGCCACAACTGCATTGAAAACGGAATACACAAATATAGGATGCGAGTCAATAGTATAGATGTAGTGGGTGACAATGTAGTTGTTACTTCGTACAAAGAAGGAGATGCTGTTTAGTACGTGTACAGTGACTAAAATCTACACTCAGCTTCTGTTAATGGAACACCACGCTATATGAAAGATGTGCATTAAACGTGCTGAAATGATTGCTTCATCCGCAACACAGTTATCAGATTACTTAGAACCACTGATATACGTACGGCCACACGAGAAAAGCTCTTCAGAGAGTAACACACCCAAGGATCTACAACAGGAACAGTTCAATGGTGCGACAGACAAACGCGCTAATGAGAAAGTTTCTGAAACTTTATTCTAAAGGTGAAGTACAAAGAAAAGGCGATCTGTCAACATTTATGTTATCACGAGATCAGGAAGGAGTGTGACAAGCTTTGGCGGAGGTGTTTCCGTATAGTGTCCCAATATATTATTGATGATTTCGTCCGAGGGCTATAAAACGCCGATACCAGAGTCGTTCAGTGAATAACTTCCGAGTTTGCTCAGCTACTTTTTCATTTCGACAGAGTTTTTCGGGATCGTATCGCGTCGAATGGACGAAATTGTTTGGACCCGGATCATGTTGACGCAATTGTTGTAGACCTTACCTGGTGGTGTCGACGGAAGTGCTTGCTGCTGTGTCGGGTCGTATCGACTATATTTTCAATGTTGAGCCTTGTAGAAGGAAGTATACGATTTATATTTATGTTTGTTGGCAAGTGTTGGATTCGTATTGCAGCATGTGATAACGCTTTCCTTTCACTCTCTTCTCTGTTGTAATCACATGTATAGAAAATTATTATTGGACAAAATAAAAAAAAATCTGTTTTTGAAATGTTAGCTTTTTTAATTACAAAAGAAATAAAAGTGCTGTTTACTCATATTTTCCTAAACATTTGAAATGACTTCCTTTCATTAAATTTTATTTTTTTCAATTTGTTTATGATTGTTTACACATTCTTTTTACAAACTCAAACTGAGAAGACTGCCCGACTATATAAAAATAGGTGTTGCACTGTTTTTTTATAATGAATTGAGTATTATTACAACTAACTTTAATTTTATATTTGTAGACAGGGTGATATAAACTGGCCAATCAAATCCTACGACGATCTGCTATCGACCATTAAAAAACCGAAATAGTTTATAAAACCTACTGAATCTTTTTGAATTCAGGCACATAATTTTTTATGTCCACACGAGAAGAATTTTTTCGCTCTGTCTGCAAACTTTTACAATTAAAAATTTCTACGGATTTGTAATCTAATGGAGTACTCTTCGCTTAGCTTCTAAAAGTTAAATGTCTTGCAAATCAAACGTTCTCTCTAATTAAAATCTTATGTAAAGAGGTTAAAACTACGGCTATGACAACAGCACCCACACACATACACACGCACACACACATATACATATATATATTTCATTATTTTGACTCTTGAGTATATATCCGTTAACATCTCATATGCTTTTATATAGACTGATGTGGTTCACGGTTGATCGACTGTGTCTTACTATGTCGGATATATACTTGAGAGGCAAAACAATGAAAAGAATACCCCGTTGTCATATCCCTAGTTATAAGGTTTCCACAATTTCTTACGATTCCTCACTAATAATCTTGCTATTTTTATTAAGGAAATTTGATATAAGTGAAAAGTAGACCTAAATATTGATGTTTGAAGTTTGCTTAATCTACTTAGCTTTTATTCGTAAAATGTAATGCAACAATACTTGTTTGCGCAGCGCGATGTGGTATACTTTCTAATCATGTCTTTGTTATTATATTTCCTTTGTGACAACTTGCGGCAATATATTATTAGGTTTACTGTCTCATCTTTGTGTACAGAGGTGACAATTTCTGCTTTTTACGATTGTGTATATTTTTTTATGTAGTATCGAATTGATTTTGGTTCTTCGACTTTCATTAGCAATTTATTTCTATGTTTTCGCAAACCCTGTGCACAGTTAGTTGTGAAAAGTGTCATCAACGCATCTGATAAATAGTTCACGTATTGCTATTGCACTAGCTTTTTCTTTACACTTTCACACTTCGACTTCTTTTTCTTCTCCTTTTTTTCATCTTTTTTCTTTTCTTTTTTCTTCTTAATTACATGATTATTATCTTTACTATCATTATTATTATTATTATTATTATTATTATTATTATTATTATTATTATTTTGCAATTTACTTAGAGTCCTTGATCTGTTTTTATATCTCCTTATGCCGTTTACAAGAGTTAAAAAGATATCGTGACTATTCTTAGATGCCATCTCGTTGGCTGAAGACTATTTTGTAGCTTTTAATATGGTTTGAAATTTACTAATAAAAATGGTACACATGAGACTTTTCTACATTCTGTTTATTAGTTGTAATCAAGGAGCGTTTTCATCTTGGCATATTTCTGTGTGACGATTACTGAAATTAACTTTCTTAACGATTTTTAGACACGCATTTTCATCACTCATACTTAGTTATAATATTTCTAGATATTTTCTAAATTAGCTCCAGGGTGATGTCTTTGAAATTTGATGCAATATATTTTTTATATATTTACCTCTCAATAATAATAATAATAATAAGAAGAAGAAGAAGAAGAAGAAAAAAGAGAAAGAAAAAGAAGAAGAAAAAGATGAAAAAGAAGAATAAAAGAAAATGACCAGAGATTATAAAAATAGTGAACAAAAATATAGTTATATGAACGCTAAGGACAGTTTCAGAAATACGCAATTAAGGAAACCACTATACAACCGTCGCTACTGATGTAAATGGAGTCGGATTATTAAAGAACATCTCTGAACACAGAAATCAGTCTACATAACCAGCTGACGCCAAACTATATAGATAGATTCAAATGATAACGACAGAAACATATGGAAAGAATGTTGCACAAATCAAGTGAGAATTAACATGACAAACATCTCATGGTTTGAATATCTGTCAATCACTCAGTACAGCACACATACACGGATGCACAAGCAAATGTATACAGTATGCAAACACACACGCATGTAGTTGAATAAGCCAGTCTCTTACTAAAAAAGATAGTTGTGAAGTGTTAATGAAATTGTAATGTTATAAGTGCTTGTTTTAAGCGATAGATAAAAAAGAAAATGACTGTGCCAACAAGCAAAACTGATTTACAGCGGCATTTTATTAAGGCAAAAATTGTAAGAAGTTAAGGAAGACCTGTTGTATATAGACGCTAGATACTGCCAAAAATTCCCGTGGAGATAAAAGTTAAAAGGAGTGATCTAGTAAAAGAAGTAAGCCATCCTATATACTTCAATATAGGCTATAATATAAATCTCACCTGTCTGTTTAAATGTATGTATGTATGTCTGGCTTAAACTTTCGACAGAAGCGACAGATTTTTACGAGGTTGGTACCGTTTTTAAGATTGGCTATTCGGACGACAAATATCGAAAAATTGGGTAAAAACATCAATTCCTTCACCTTTTCTACAGGATGGGCCGCTTTTTTCGCCGATATTTTTGAAAGCCATCTCTTCTTTTTGATGGACTAGCCTTAATTTTAACTGTCGCCACTTCTGCTTTGACGATGGAACCAACAGCAAAGACGTCACGTTTTTTTTCACGTTTTTCCTCCTTCTCGGTACGGGTTCGAGCCTGCCTCCCTGCTTATTACACCTACACCTGGACAACACTGGGCACCTAAGCTAGTATTAAATAAAATGAAGATTCTATGTCGCTCACTAGCAAGGTTGATTCATTTATTTATACTTTTTTAAATTTGCTTCGAAATGTCACTGCTAAAATCTAATCCAATACAAAACCGTATGACACGATGATTGCGGCTACATGTAATTGCAATTGAAATACTATCAGATTTACAAGTTGGCGCACACTTAAATCCTAAACATATAAGTAAAGTCGCCAATTCGAAGTTGTTGTTGAAGGCAATAAAACTCCGTGTGCAATGAATCTCTTAAAGTATAAGCGTTTGATTTTGTATTGTATTTCAATATTTACAAACATAAAAGTCTTGCTCTGTCGTAAATTAGTCAGATCAAGTCAAACGCAACTAATGGAAACGTGAGATAAATTTCTTGATTTCAGAGCAACAGCAGCAGCCTTGGCTTCATTAATGTTCGTTTGTTACTTTGAATCCTTTTGTAAATGTCCATTAAGAAGGGATTGCTTTTCGCTACAGTTAAATCTGTCAGGACGAGGAACAAAGGCTATTGATCTCGTGACAAAAGTTAATCTGACTCTATGCACGAGAGCGATACATGAAGGATTATATATGATTCATTTGCACTTTGTAAGTATTTTTTTGTGTTTTGACAGAATTTATTCTGTCGATATAAATATTTTTGTAATCCTATCATCTGAATCAGCTAAGCCTTATTTATATGAACATAAGCCAATTTGGTGTTAGTGATATTTGATGTGCACGTAATAGACAGTTTTTTTTCTTTAGTTCTTAAATACGCGGTAGAATTTTCGCCTGGACAGGTAAATACTATATAAGGCTTTACTATTCATGCGTGATGAATCCGCTTTATTTAATTTGTTGTTTCCTCTGATCTTTATGTAGATCCCGACGCCGATCTTTTTGCTTAGTAATGGAGATATAGTTCAATAAGACGTTCGGATAAACAGACGAAAAACATAAAATTCGCAGATAACACACTACTTATTATCTCAGTTTCTTGATAGAGTCAATAAAGAAAATCATGGTAAATAATAAAAAAACATCAATTAAAGCTAATTTATATTTGTGAACATTTTGACTGAGGATAGAGATTTTGCATCATCTGTATTATTCGGATTGCTGCTGTTACTTTTAGTGTAATTCGCACAACGGTTCAGCGTCCATAAACTCCGACATTCCCCAGGTGTATCTTGTCAAAATCAAAAAAGTCTTCTGGCGTAAAAGGTTTTGTACAATGAAAAATTCTGTTGAAAGTGATAGTATTCTGGAGGTTGAAGGTTCGGTTCTCACTAATACTAAAAATACAATGGTGAGTTGCTTAAGTTCGATCCTGACTGAATGGTCGAAGGAATGCTACCTCGAATAGTTAAATAAAATTCGAAATTCCCTGCAGATATCAAAGTTCGATATAAAGTTTTCTAAAGTCTTTAAAATACACCTGAACAAAGTCGGGGCTTATTTCGGGCACAATATTGCACGAATAATACCTAAGATGTGAACAGTGATCCGTATAATAGCAGTTTTACAAATAAAGATGATCCTTTTTTTTTTTTACTAAACAGTCATTATTACTTATCAAAGTTTAAAACGACAACAGCCGTTCAATGATATGTACGGATTTTTTTTTCTTAAATGGTAAAAACCTAATAACTACTGAATATAAACCATACATCATAATACACTTATAAACCTTATTAATATAATATTCAAACAAATGTTAGAGGGGATCGTTTATTCTCTTTCTTTCTATATATTTCAAGATATTTAATGGAAAATGCCTATATAATCAGCTGCATTGATTGGAGATCGAATATATAAGCGAGATGATCTTCTTCGTGCTAAATGCTGCTGTGTTTTATGTTTTAAGATGAGCGAACTTTTTTTTTACTTCGGGGTCACAATGTATCAAGGCCTGAAAGTTAACCCACGATAAGGGTTAAAGAACTTGCAGTAATCGTTAATGGTGTAAATAGGGGGAAATTTGATTATTTTTGAGCGGCTCAACAAGAACTTGTATTCATTAGATTTGAAGGCTACCACGTTGTACTGAACCGGAAAGCAGACTAGCAGAACAGTAATCCACAGGCGGGCAGTTCTGGGAAAGAAGATTTGTTATTAGAATGTGCCTTTAGATTATGGCACAGATAGAATATATGGGGAATCGTATCATAGAAGTTGTAGTTGTTGGGTGGTTGTCGAGGGTTTTTGTGAAATTTTAGAAAAGGGGAACCATAGATTAGAATTCAGTCTAGAACTTGCTATGAGCCATGTGCGGATTTACTACCGGGCATCCGTTGTAGTAGCAGGCATTACTCATTATATGTCCAGGAATAAATAATCCGATAAATGCGATGTGTATTTTTGCATTGAAGTATATCTAGAAAATCAGTAAAATTAATTATCTAAACTTTTATTAATTTTTGTATAACTTGTGGGAGAATTTCAGACAGAAATTTCACACTACCGCATTTATATTATGTAAAATTTCCATGGCAATGGTTTTTTGATGTGGTATGTCTTAATGCTTTTTGTGATATGTAAACGTATACTTTTGACAGATTTAAGACGGAACCAAGTATCTGACAGGGCATCAAATTATTCTAACATATGTAAACAGCGAGAGAAACAATTTTGTTTGAGAATTGTATATGAAGTTCGGTTAAGAACATTTTTAATTAGAAAACAATCATAACATGAAAACTAGAGTTGACGGATTAGATAGAATCTATGTATTGCTTGATTGTATGTTGAACTCGTGTCACAATTCCAATTATAAAGATTAGAAAAATGGGCATTTGATGAGTGATATATTAATTAACGAATGAATTTCTGATGAGCATAAACATTTACGAAAGACACAGCATAAATGAAGTCAGATAAAAATATGATTACATAATATGACAATCAAGGTTTATAATTAAAGTTTTATGACGTTTGGTTTAATACGTGAAAGTTAATATTAAACTAATTAATGAAATATAATTTATTAAGTAAAGTATAATGCTGCCCGGTGTTGCCCGGTAGTAAAATGTCCGTAAATATTTTATTTTACTCAATACAGAGACTGACACATGCGCATGCGAGTATTATGTATTTTATTCTTGTAAGTGAAAAAATGCACGAGCTAAGATCGAAACCAAAACATAAAGACAGTGAGTCCAGAACGGTAAGCGTTAGACTAGGTAGACATGATCTTTATGAAGAGTTTTTAAATCTACTGATTTTTACCATAAAGAGCTGCCATGTTTTACAACCACGCTTTAATATTCGTGAAATAATTGCCAAACACAGAAAAATCCGATCACCCCAACCCCCACGTTTTTCAATTTTGACCCATTTAGCAGACTTTTTTCCCGATCAAAACGTATTACAAATTTTACCACATGTAAGAATACCCTATATACCATAATTAAGGTTTGTAGATTAAAAATTCTTTTAGTATATAGGTTGAGAAGTGTCCTCACACATATTCTCACTTTTATACATAAAATAGACAAGACGGATGCCCAAGGGAAGGAAACATGTTGATAAATAAGAATTATGACTGGCGGTGTTAAATAAGTTGGTCATCAAAGACATTTAACAATATGAAAAGCACACCAAAAAGATAAAATTGAGAAGAAATAGTTCAAAAACAGTTTACAATGTATCAAAAGGGCGACACAAAGCCAAGCCAATAAAGAACCGTGTAAGATTATCACCATTTTTGAGATAATCTCAACCCCACTTTCTATGGTTTATTCTCTACACAGTAGTCATTGAGAAGCGAAATCAGAAATAAAGACTAAGGAAAATCATTGGCAAAATTGAAATTATGTAACAAAAGTAAGAGCGACCTATGAAAGCGGTATCCACCTTAGATGCGTTGAACTTGCTTCTGCCAAAGAAGTTAGTGCCAAGGGCAAATTTTATTTACAAACGGAATCAATCACGTGTAAATCTCGATAAGAGACGATGACAATGTGTTTGCAGTCCTTGTAGGGAAGTGTCGATGCCCTCCTACATACAGTGCCTGGTATTTCTAATGATCATAGATCTAGTTAGTACCTGCTTCAGCATTGTTAAACTCCGGTCATCTAGTTGGAACCGGTATGCGAATGTGATTATGCCGTATATAATAACGGAAAGTATATTTCAAGGTTCTTCAGACGAAGGCTTAAATTCTCCTAATTATTTTTTTCTTATAAACGCTCGGTAAATTCAATAATCATTATTGTTACATACATAGATTACAATGAGTAGTTAAGTTCGAGCTGTTCTTTCTTATAACTAGTAATCAAGCGGCATGTAATCTCACTGTAAATAAACACAAAGTATCTGTAGAATTATTTTAACCAATTAAATAGAATCACTTGTAAATTATCGTGTACAAACCGCTTCCTAACATTCTCAGATGATGATACTTAAAAACGAGTAGTATTTATAACCATTCAATAGTTTTAAAGCCGACAATATATTACGATATATCATAAATAAAAATGACTAGATATAAAATACAAATCATATAAGCAGATCGAGAATTTTATATCCGGTGTAATCGAAATAGATTGCTAATTTATGAAAGAACAAAGCTCAAATAAACAAATATCAGCCAGAGGTTTTTACAATGGGTTCTATCTAAGCAATGGCGAATATATCTTCTAGTTATCAAAGTAACCACCAATTTATACTAACAATGACCTAGCTTTTTTCCCATTAGATTGCTAAACTTCAGAATCCCACCCCTCTATCATGTTTCTTTTACTGTACTAAGATGCAGAAATTTAATTGTAGTATACTTAGACAACTTACTGTTTGACTCCTACATTTGGACGCCCCTAAATGCGCGATGCATACTTCACAGTAGTCATTACGTCTCAGTGGTCTTGTTGAAAGTGAAATGTTTAAAAAGAAATAATTCAAAATACAGAACTGTAAATGATATTTTAAATCTGAATTTGCAAATTTACGTTCCTGGCTTCCTTTAATTATAGTTTGGGTTTATATATATATATATTGAATAATTAGTAAATAAAGAAAATCAATGAATATATGTCAAGGTTACTTTTAGCTGGAAATCCTCCAGTTACATGATATATCGCCTGATAATTTTATTACTCTATGTTTAAGACAAACTTTGACTTCATCCGCGTGTTTTTCACTAGAACATATTTCTATATATTTTTAGCTCACAAAATACATGCTAAATTATGCCTCTATTTTGAAATTCAGTTATTTTTGAAAAAGACACCTTTAATTCAATGTTTCTAATTAACATAAATTTGTTATTAATTTTCTACATGTAATAATCTATACATAAGTCTGTTCCATATTGTTATTTTCTTCAAGTTAATTGTTCTATTTACTCTTAATTTGCTATCAAGCTCCTACGTGACCCATTTTTTAGTAATTACTTGTCTATAGCTCTCATCCACTCTTAAGTATGCTGGACCCCCTCGCATTTATTTCTTATCGTTTCTAACTTTTACTGTTTTTATTTCTATTTTTCTTCCTTTTTGTCTTTCATCAGTCGAATGTAGCAACGTGGCTATAAAATATTATTTTTAAATGGTTTTGCAACTTACCTTTTTCCTGTAAATCTATTTCAACCTTAAGATGTAACCCGCCGAGTCACACCGATTTTGATCACAGATATAAGGGAAATAGCCATAGCAGAGAAATTAACCGATGATACATAGAGCAGATAATTTATCTTTAATACAAAACCCAAATAAAATTATTACAACTCAGCTTGTTGCAAGTAAATATAGGATATTCATTGATGGCAACAGGTTGGTTTTGTCCATCTTTTCAATTCTGTATCCCTTCAATTTTATTTTCACTCCCTTCAGGAAATTCGCATCTTTACAATAACTGCATTTAAATATGTCATATATATGGTTTATTTATTTGCACTTAATATTGTTCAATATTGTATATTAAAAAAATGGAGGAAATAATGTTAACAAATACCGAGTTTTAGATCAGGAATTTACAAATGATCTCATAAAATGAGAGTATTTTTTGCTTTATTTACAGTTCTATTTCACATATGTTGTTTAGTTGATATCTTATTTGCCTCCGAAATTATGTTCTATATACTTCAAAGATGAATTTGGCTGATATTTTAAAGCAATATATCACAAGTATAATTTACTTTTTGGTCCTTTTTATATCATTGTTGTATTTTGTTTCTGCTGTCATATTTACTTATTTAGTCTATTTTATGCTGTTAACTAAGATAGGAAAAATAGTATTAGCCGTATACCAACCATGTTTCTCAGATTTTATAGCAAGACGCCTTTATATTTCTTTCTGTATCCTTTATTATTTTCTCTTGGCATCATGTTTTCATTGTTTTGTTGGTGGATGCACAACAGACGCTATCTTATTTTATATTCAGTTCTGTAACAGGAATCTTGTGCATTTATTCCACATATACAGGGTGACCCCCCAAAAAAAACAAAGCTAAGTGAAGGTAATATGCTGTAGAACGGAGAAAAAAGGCCAAATACCCTATTGTTTTGATGTGATGTTTTGAATATAATAAACCAGCTATGACCAAAGTTTCATTTCATTCGGACAAAGCACTAAGAAACGGGACCTAATTAGAGTTGGTGCCCGTTTTTTAGGGTCACCCTGTATAGGTAACAGTGCACTATCAAATGCATTGTACGTAGTTGATATTTACAAAACATGTGGTTTCTTTTTCTGACTTCTAAATCAATAACTAATCATTTTTAGTCGTAACAAACATAGAGACCATAAATCACGATGCCATGTTATTAATTTTTGCAACACTAGTATATTATAAACGATTTTCTCATGTTTGGTATTCTAGTAATTGTCGGATTAATGCGGTACATACAAAGATTAGCCTTACAGTGTTGATTGGCATATTTTTCAATTACGGTAAACTCGTAATCTATATTTCGTGGCGCGCTAGCATTCCCTCCTTATTTATATGTGAAAAGCTCTCCACGCTTAGCGTAATTTTGAATATGCTCTACTTAATTGCCAATCATGCAAACAATAGCTTTCATGTGAGCAAATCTTTTCTTTTATATACATGCTCCGGAGAGATTCACTATATGATTGTGAACATTCGATCGTTTTTTAATGTGATTTTTTATTTAACAGATTAGACTAAATTAATTACTAAGAAATCTGTCAGGACTGGATAAGTATAAGACTCGAGAAACATGTATCGTTAAAATTTACTATTCGCCTCTCAGTGTAGCAGTGCGTATTTCTGTTGTCAAACAATTTTCGCTAAGCTATAATGTTTTTTTTTCTGTTTAAGCGCTTGTTTGTCGATGATCATGCAAGAAAATTCTATTACCCTATTTTATCCACGGGATGCTTGTTCTCGTGCATTCAGTTCAAAATCTTATATAGATTATAGAGTTTCTCATGAAGATTTCACTGTTTGAAAATATTGCACCTGAAAAAGATCGTGTTTTATTGTAATGGAAATGATGTGAAAATAATCACCACAATAAGAATAGCAGTCCAATTATTCAAAATAAAACAAAGATATAATTATGATAATTTTAGTGAAATTAGAAATTTCAGTTAGATTGCTGGTTCTCTCCACAGGCTAGTGTCATTCAATATACTTGAGAACTTGTATTTACTTTAAGGATATAAAGTAAATAATAAAGATCAAAGGGAAATAAGTATTTGTCAGCGACAAAGGAGTTACCTCAGATGCTAGGAAACGATAACCAGAGTTACGCTCATGCTATTTGAAATCCCCTTAAGAACAAAAACAAGAGATTAAATGGAGAGATTTACACTATGACTAGCAGAGATACAATGTCGCAGTCCAACGTGCGTATCACGTTTCGCACCATTGTCCAAGTTTAAATAGAGTTTGTTTGGAAAATCGATAGTTATATTTTGATGGTATCTTCTATATGTGTATAAGGGTTTGAAAAGGCTTGTTTTGTGAATAGAAAAAAAACATAATAAACGTAATTTATTTTAAACATCTAACACTTACAGTGTGTGTTTCACAGTGAATTGATAGTTTTACATACGGGGCGCATAAACACCTTTGTTTTGAAAGGGTGGAATGCCTAATAAGCACTAGGCTTTTTTTTACATAGACCTACCCACTTATCAAGGCCGAGAGGCCACTCGGGGATAAAAGTTAAAGAGTGTACAGTAGAAATTGGCAAAATAGTAATCGTTAGTAATGGAAATTCGATAAATTTGTTAACAAGCGGAACGGCTCATCAAGAACTTGTTTACGTTAGACTTGAAGACAACCATATTGTAGTCAGCTGGAAAGCAGGAAAACGAAAGAAAATTCCACAGGCGTGCTGTTCTGAGAAAGAAGCTTTATTCATGGAATCTACGTTTAGGTTTAGGCACAGATAAAGAGTGGGGGAATTATTGATAGTGTTTTCAGTTGGACGAGTGTTTCTTGTGAAAGCTTGGCGATGGGGGCACTATAAACTGAAGCACAGTCGAGCACTTTCCATAAAAATAACGATACAGCGGAAACAAAGTCGCAACATCTCTTCTGTGAGATAGAGGTTGCAGTGAAGAGAAAAGGACATCTCCTACGAGGCTACGAAGTCTATTGTGAACTCTATCAAGGCAGGACAAGTCCTTTCTAGCAGCTCCTGCCCAGATGTGGCAACAGTATTCCATCCTTGGACGTACCTGGCTCTTATATAGATAGAGAATTGCATCAGCAGTGATATATCTACTGGATCGATAGAAGGATTCCGCCATTTTTCCAGCGACCTTGGCAACAAATTTAATGTACGTGTTCCATTTAAGATCAGGAGTAAAGATCAAGCCCAGAAGCTTATCAAAACAGGAGCCCTCCTCAAGATGAGAGCCATTCATTTCAATTGATGCCAGATGTGGATCAGAACGTTGATGATATAAAGAGAGAAGCTTGGTTTAGATGCATTAAAAGTAACCAGCCACTCCTTTCCCCATTGTGCCATGTGCTCAAGATCTGAGGAGAGAATCGGAGAGAACTTGGTCGTTTGCTGTCTTAGATGTACTACCATCAATGGTAGTTCATCAGCATAAATGTCTACAAATGATGTAAGGATGTGATTTGGAAGATCATTAATGTAGATCAGGAAAAGAGTTGGGCCATGATGGATCCCTGAGGGACTCCAGCATTAATACTGTGATCTTCTGATTTTGTTTAATCAACTACTACTCTTATGAACCTATCAGAAAGAAATGATTTAATAATTGAGAAAGACATTTCCAGCTATACCATTTTTGTGAAGTAAAACTTTATGCCATACCCTATGAAAGGCCTTAGATATGTCAAAAGCAATTGCCCTAGAAAGGTTGCCTCCGTCGAGGGATTCGATAATCCTTTGTGTTCCTGTGTGTATTTACACATCTATGGAAAATGAAATTAAATAAACAAAAAGAGCCTGTGGCTTAAAATAATATGATCGTCAGAAACGGATGGGATCATATGCTACCTAATTGAGATCCTGTCATTATGATGCGAATGTGACAGCAGTTTACTTGATCTGATGTCTTAAGACAAATACCAATATAAATGTAATATGCAGAAGGCAGCGCAATGTAGAAATAGAGAAAGGACACAAACTGAAGCAGTTGAAGAATATTGTTTTCAGTAGAACTATAAACACTACAAATTACCAATAACAAAGTACAAATTACAAATAATGGATGTGTATTTGTAGTTATATTAATAAAACTATTCTTTACCTGCTTTTATGTATTTACGTCACCTATGCATTGCACTGTCTTCTACCTATTATATTTAACTACATACTATGCAATGCTTCAAGAAAACTTCATTCACCTCTTAAATACTGATAAGTTTCTTATAATGTAAATCGGTGTACTTATTTCCGCATAGGAAAGATTGACTCTATTACTGCGACAGGATCAGAAGTAAAAAATAAACCTTGATTTGATAATGCAACGTGCACGATAAAAAAAATAATACTTAACTATAAAATCCGTAAGATTAGGAAGGAAGATTTGCACGTCATAATTAGCCTTGATTCCTGTGAGAGACAATAGGCAAGCCACATCGGATATTAATATGTCTTAGTTCAAGTAACAGAATAGTATGGGAAGAATGTAAATAAAAATAAAATAAACAGAAACTAGATACTATAGAGACAAAAATATAGAACAAAGAAAACGAAGTTTCTGCTGTAGTACTCTTGTAAAATTTATCGATATATAATGAGACCTATCTACACATGTGGACAATAATCACCAAATTATGCCATCGATTTTCCTTTAAATCCCTGGCATTAAGTAAACTTCATTATTATATTAATATAACTTAGACACATGTGCTATTTATTGCCGCATCGTATTTTCATATAAACTATGAAGTGCTTGACTTAGTAAATAAACACCGTCTAGGCTACTAGACTAGCTTACGTTGAGAGCTACTGTTATCATATTAATAATAGTGAATTACACATCAATTCTATAAAAAATAAAGCATTGGCCCATAATGCTTCTACATCTATAAGTAAACTAGGTATAAGGTTCTTCGTAAATGTACAAGGAGCTCGCCATCACCATTTTATATTTTTACATGTAATTTGTTCACAACTCCACATATGCTGCGATTATGGAGAGATATTTCCCTTTTATCCTCTCGTGAGGCAAAAGTCGACAGTTCAAACATAAATTAAGATATCGGAATCAAATCGAATTTTTGGAAGTTACATTTCATTTGGCAAATACATTTGATATTTGCTCAATTAGTGGTAAAAGGATTGAAATTTTAAATGTTTTTCCTATAATTCGTTTATCGTCAATCCTTGAAAATTTCCTAGCAAACTAGTCATAAGAAGCTTCCATCTATTAGCATTTAATCACTCGGTCTCTCAAACGTTCGGAATACTCATGAGTGTATATTTTCCATCCACTAAACCAATAGGCACACCCGATCTAGCTAGTTGATGTCTACTGAGACTTTATAACAATAAATGTACTCAAAAGTGCATAACATGATATACGCATAAATGTTGATGGTATCGTTGCGTATAATCAAGGTTTTTTTTTCTTGTTTATGAAACTCACACTGACACTTGTTGTTTAAATTTTAACAGAATTGATACAAAAAACAGAAACTGCAAAATGATGACTCTATATGTGTATATGATAAGAATAGATAGATAGAAATATATATATATATATATATATATATATATATATATATATATATATATAGATAGATAGATAGATAGATGGATAGCGAGCCGAATAGTTTGTCTCACTCCATGAGCAACTTCAGGAACTTTGCCCGTCATTCTTTAAAACTGTCCTTCTGTAGGTCTTCTCGGTTAGAAATCTCTCGAGTCAAGAAAATGAACTACGTCTCAGCGAAAGTCAAGTGAGCCATTCAGTTTTTGGCAGATATGTATTTTGACATTTAAGACACTTCCACTGACAACACGGCAACGTTTATTCAACGCTTTCGCTTGTTACATGTTCTTTCGTCTGTTGCTAAACCAGTCTTTACTTACTGCAGTAACTAATTTACTCATCTTTAACACAATCCTTCCAAACAAGGAGTGAATCCACACGCGTAAGGATCTAACAACTTATTGAACTTAGTCGTGAGAAGTAGGGAAACAGTAAGCAGGAAGAGAGTTCCACAATTAGTGCCTCTTAGGAAATAAACTACTGAAATTTGCATTAAAAACCGTTTCAAAACTACGAACTGAAATAGAGAAAAATAAACAAACCAATCAAATGAGCTAGAAACAGTACAATATCTTTTATATGTGTATACAGACTTGAAAAGATCACACAATTCTTAAGAACACATATCATTATAGTAGTATTTACAGACATGTAACATTTACAAACTTGCAACATAAAAGTGTCGCAGAGAGTAAGGAAGGGATCTAATTGCAGATACATTTCTGCACTTTACCAAGAATCTTCAAATCTAACAAAAATTTATCAGGTAAAATATGAAATAAATACTCCATACATGGTGTGATAGGGATTTGTAGAGATAAATAAAAATTTCCCTTTATCAGAAATATTTCGAGCGTTAGAGGTAAACTATCTTATGATAATCAGAAAGAGAAATAAATGTCATGCATGAATTCCAAGGAAATGATCATGAGAAAGAAAGACGCAGAAGTTGAAGCGCCGACTTCGCCTCAAGAGCAGAGCGATCCACGAGGCTGTCAGGAAGAAAAGGGAAACACTTACGACCGAACGACACGCTTTTATTATAATATATACTATACGTGTTCTCTTAATCATATACCAAATAACGTTTAAAATACGGAATTTGATTGAGCAGAAAGTAAAATAAATACGAAAAGCGTAAGAGAAAAGATTTCAAGGAAATCAAATCCTCTTAAGAATAATTCTTACTTCATTCATTTTCTTCGAATCACAGGTTTCTAGAGCGGTGAAAATAAGTTAATCTCGCAGGACATTATTTAATGCGGATAACATCCAAACATTTTAAAGCTGACATTTTAAACATTTAAAGGAGTGAACGCGTTTAGTTTGTTTGTATTTTTAGTGGTGATATCAATGAAAAGGGCAATTCATCAAGATTACCATTAAAAGCCATGGATCACACCGATGAATCACCGTGAAGATTAAACGATTTATTCGTAGTAGTGATAAAACGGTGACAATTCAGGAGAGAATAAAGTTATTATACAAAACTCGATTAAAAAATACTGCAATGTAAAATAACAAAATCATGACAGACGCGTTGACCGAGCTTGAAGTCGTATTCATGACGAAAATACATATAAAAGCCAAAGTAAAATCCATGGTTAGCATTCTTATCAGTGGAATATTTAGAGTTACTGTTCTCATATCGAGAGTTATTTTCTCAATGTTTCTGCCAATGTAATCTACGTGCTGCTTCAGGTGTATGTTGCCGAACTTGGGAATCTTTTTTGTAGTTCAAAGCTTCTATAATCCCTACTGACATTATCAGTAGAGACTCAGGGCGTAGTGAAAAATAACTAGTAAAAAGTCAGTTGTAATGTTACACTTTTTAAAGGTTAAATATTTAATAGTTAGTGTGGGCGGCACTTAACATACAGTTGCGAATCATGAAGGAGTTTTACTCAGTCATGTCTGACAGACCGAGCGCATTCTTTCCGCATAGATAAAACTAGTCGAATTATGCGGAAATATTTAGGAGGTCAACAGAAGGATTCGCGATTTCGGAAGAACACAGCTTAAGAAGATCGGAAATTACATCGATCGAAATCGCTCCAGCCAATGCATTGGCTCCCTTTAGGCAAGGGCTTGAAAACAAAAAAAAATCTTTTTAGAACAAAACTAGCTGACGATAGACAAATTTCGAAAGAGAAAACACCGATTTTGTTAGAAACATAAAAAGGAACAAAATAAGCGAAAGACTAAGCTTCTACATCGACTACTGTTCTTTTATTTTTTATGCAAAACATCTATTAATTAATAGGTTTCCTTCGGTCGACCCATCTACAATCCATGTCGAACGTCCGCAATATTGCATTGTTGTGCTTGTTTTATACTTATCTAATAAGTAGGATGCTATGAACTTACCACATTCATGAAACCTCAAAGTAATTACCACTAACATAATCGACTAGTGTTAAAATAAAGTGCCTCGTATTGTAAAATACTCTACATAGCAGAAAACTTTCAATCATAATAAATTTACTCCGGTCCGCTTACCGTTGAAGATACCATTTTGCTTTATGATATCCCGAGAGTAACAATATGCAGAAATTGAAACGTAATATGAACCAACATCTTGCTCCAAAATTCTCCAATAAATATACAAATCAACAATGTTAGGAGCCTAGAAACTCATCATAGCAATCCTTTTACTATTGGTAGACATATTCTTTGTGTGCAGTTAAACAAACATCATAAAATGCTACGAGATTTTTCTATAAATATATAACCTGTAATATCGTGCATTGGTTGCGAACATTTTTAAACATTTTTTGTTGCAATAGTTTGTCCAGCAACTGTGCGCGTGAACATGTGTTACTAGACAGTTCGTTTAAAAGATACAATAGCAAATGACATAGTATCATTAAAGAACTATGCTATTGGCAATTTTTTAATATATAAAAGAACAGAAAAATGGTAGATAAAATTCTGTTTTGCCTTTTCTACAACGTCATCCGTTAGAATTATGCCAGTTTCCCAAGTGCCCCAACGAATTACAACGCTTCAAGAAAAAAAAACGAGAGATGGGGTCAAAAGATACCCTCATCGAATTATCCAACATAATTTCAAAACCTGCAAACTGAGTTATCAATTTGCATAGATATTCTTTGATATTTGATATTTTATATCATAGTCAATGAAAACATTTTTGTTATCATCAAGGAAAATATATAAATAATTCTTTAATATTTACATCTAATTTAATTGCTCTTAAGATATGTGCATTACGATGAAATGTTTTAAATTACGTTGTTCAAAAACATAATTCAAAGAGAATGTGTCATATGCACACTAAATCCCAATTGAATTTTTTTTACTCCTTAATCAAGTTATTTCTCCCTAGATAAATCAAAACTCTTATCGGTTTCCCCAGTATAAAAAAGGCTACACAACACGTTAAAGTAATTACACGATGCCTGGATATTTGTGCAGATATGTGTATCCAATAAATTGCTTTTAACTGAAATATGTGTATTAGGTCTTATTTGAGGAAATGAAGTGAAATGCGCACGAGCCGTATTAATATGTAATTGGGTTTTACATCTAGAGAATTAAAGCAATAATAATCCTTGGGAAGTTAGAGGCGAGCTACGTTTACTATTCAAACTATTTGTAACATGGTTGAATCTACATGGAAACCGGATTATAGTGATATATTGGAGTAATTAATAGAAATACGCAAAGATTATTTATGCTACATGATTTAAACATTTTATGAAGTTGTGATATAACAAAATTATATATTATTCAACAATCATCTTAATATAGGTAGAAATATATAATAATATAAAAATAGTGTCGATAAACATGAACTTATTATTTATGACCATCTTCTGAGCAAGAGAACTTCACACATTTGACACAATGCTAATAGACCAGACAAAAAACTAACCTGCTTACATCCAAAATGTAATTAGAAACTTTCTCATTTAAAAAAAATAAAAGAGCAGGTCAGCTTACATACTTGTACGCCTATCCAATTTAGCAGTTTGTCTGGTATCTTTTTTACTAATGGATGTGAGTTATATGAATTCGAAGGCATAACATATAGTGGAAAAGCTACGGAAAATTTTCCAATGAAACAATAGGGAGAGAACCAGGCTGTTCACGACATTCGCTTACTTAGTTTTGCAAGTTTATTTCTCCTACTTCTTCTTGTCAATACCATCAATGCTTTGCTAAAGGAAAATCCTTTTTGGCGAGCTTGCCAACAAATCCCGACGGCAATGAGTCCTGAAATTCAGTTAAGCACACCTGGGTTTGTGGGAATATACTAACAGCGACTAGAACAGGAATTATTTATTGGGAGTAATGTATGAACAATTTTAAATGCCTTACAATGCAGTTATAGTTCCTATTTTTATCCAGGACAGAGAAACCTGTGATATACTCGCAGAGTAACAAAAATGCAATACTTACAAAATAGAATTGCACAAAGTCTCCAAGACAGATGGAGATGTACGGACATAATAAGCTTATCATTCCATAAACGGCATTATTTGGAAGAAGGGAAAAAATGGTTTAAACATGTTTACAGGCTACCAGTGTCCACATATAGAATAAGGTATATACACATGAATGAAAAACATAAGAGCGACTGATAAAAATATTTTCTTCGATTGGAGTTGATACTAGTTTGACAGATGAGTAATTGATTAAAATCAGTGATTATTAACGATATGTTATTCACATGCTTGTGCCGAAATGCTTTGTATATGGCACTTAATCATCAATCGATTTCAGGCTTATATATATGCTAGCAGAGTGACCTGACGTTGACCGGGATTGCATTATGATCTACGAATGTTTCTCTGCAGTGACTTTGTCCACAATGCAATTTAGTCGGCATTGCACTGTAGAGAATCTACTGTTTGTTTTCTAAATTATTTTATATATATGTCGGCTTGAATTTAGGTTTAAAATGCAAAATTAAAGTACCACGCTCCAATCGTGATCTAAAAAGAAACATTAAATTCCAACACACCTCTTGTCATATCAAAGACATACTCTTCATTTTTATATGCGTATCATTATTGATTGTGCGCTGATCATGGCTTGAATTAAAGTTTAAAATGAAAAAGTCGTATCATGGTGCATTACTGCTTTAAACCGAAACATTTATTTTGACCGTGCCCCCTTTTTTATATAAAAGAACCTACTGTTGATTTTATATATCGGTTCTATCTGCTTGTGTGGTAATACACCTTCCCAAATTCACTTGTGATATTTAGCTGTGTAATGTGTTAATTTTGGGCAAAGTCGATTGTTCCCCCTTTTATTGATTTTGTTTTCGATTTTTGACAATCGATACTTGTCAACGACACTCTGATACAAAACCTATCAAACAATACTGCCAGCCACATAAAATATGTTCGTGTGAAATTTCACAAAAATTAGGCCATGCGTTTTCGGGTACAGAGTGGAAGAACTTACACACAGGCACAAACACCAGCACATCCATAGACAATGTCTCTTTTTATATAATAGACATTACATGTAAGATTCCCACAAAGAACGAATATTTATTTTTTTTATTTACATGTTCGTTTGCTATGATTTTGTGATGCGTCTTAGGAGTCTACAATTCGTACCATGTTGTCATAATATAATTTATCTACAGAATGATACAACATATATAAAACATTAATCTCTAAATTAAATAAGCAATCGCAATGAGCTGCTTATATTATTTATGACTTACGACTTCGTCAACGATATATAAGACCAGATACAAGTCAGGACTGTAGTCACCAAAGCAATTGCTTTAATACACAGTTTAAAAATTACCCTCATTCTTACCTGATAGTCCAATGATAACAATGCCATCTTACCGTAGGCTGACAGACAAATACCTATAGTTACAATGTGTATTTCTTTAAGTATTTACCACTATTAACATGTTTGACTTCTGTAGTTTAATGATATATAAAGGTGATATTGTAAAACAACGAGACAAAAAGAGTACGGTTATTAGAAAAAAATGCCATCGATATCAGTAAATACATAAGGATCTACAGATGGTTGTGATATTTTGCGTTAACACTGAAATTAGTTTTATTACAAACACGCAAAAACTACTCTCCCTCCCCTTTTCCTCTATCTCTCTATATCTCTGTCTCTATATAAAACATCAAAAAAACTTTCACCATCTAAGTAGCTTTCTTGAATATCTAGTATGTGTAACAAGTTACCATGGCTCTGATTCCCAACCAGCTACAGTAGGAATGCCTTCATGTTTCCTGTTAAAATATTTGTTTAGTCGTCTTTGTACAAAATAAAGTCATCTTAAATAATCCTGTCTATTCCACAAAGTGTTTCAAGCTTCTTCGTGAGGCAAACATGATCTAACCAATAATTTTCATAGCATTTATCCTTGATAAGATGTTTTCCATCAGTAAAATGTCAAATAATATCATTTTAAACTACATCATTATACAAACTAATGTCGGTCGATATTTGGGATAACTGAATCTTAGGTTATGTCACTCTATTAAATATGCACACATCTAGTTTTCTATTTAAAATAGCGAGTAAGTATAACGATAGAAAAATCGAATTACTCAAGGTAATTTATTAAAATGACTGATTTGTGTGAAATGTCTGCTTCGCTTTTAACTATCTTAAAACACGTGGACACTTTGTTGTGATTAATATATTCATTGTATGCGTAGTGCAATTATTTACCGACAGAAAACAAATAAAGCGGCATTAAATACAGTGTCAAAGACTGTAATTTCAATTTACAGAAGCACTATCCAATAAGTAGATTAAACACGCGATATATTTTTTTAAAAATATTGGAATCTTATATCCCAAAACTAAATTTCAAACTTTTCTTGGAAGTTTGCTCTGATTGAAGAAAGACGCGATTCCGTGACATTTTAAATGTTCACTTTATATCAATCAACAAGACTGATACGAATATTGATGTTGTATTTAACTTAACTAAAATTGTTTCCAAAGAAAATTTGCATTTCAAAACACAAAGTCGATGCATCATTAGCATAGCCAGTGACGAGATAGTTATCTGCGAGTATCGCGCCCACCAGAAAACGTCTGTCTGAAAATATCTTCTACAACCGCAGAAGAATATGGCATCATTAGCGCATCCGTTTGAAATGACTGCAGTTCTACACATGAAAGTGGAAACGGTTCTCAAACTAACACAAAAATAAAATCATAAAAATTACAAGAGGCACTTGAAATGGAGATTTAAAAAAAAACGCTCTTTCTATAAGTCATCGATTAAATAGTCTAGCAGATGATCAGGTTAGTAAGTTCTTTTCGTTATTGTCTGGCCATTCTGTAGCAATAGTTATCTAAAGAGGCTTTACTGTCAAGTCACAATGTCTGATTTCGTACTGGCTTTAAAAATGTCGTTAAATATACAAGTGACGACAACTATTTGTGTTATGAGACATTTAGGTAAAATACGAGTGTCCTTGCGACATTTTCGTGAACCGATGATGAACTTTTCATTTCGGTTATTAATGAAACAGACGATTAATAAAATAGATTAATTCGAAGTTGCTTAGCCTTGCTTAGACCAAAGTAGATGAAGGCAATATTTGTCATATTGTAGAAATCAAACCATAAGGAATAAACTATATGATATTGAAATAATCACACTAAAAGCTTGTAATATAAATATGCATATATAATTGCCCATTATATAGCTGAATAAGCACGTGCACTGCCTGCACACTTCGTTTTATGAGTGGTAAGGTTCGGCGTAATAACTTTAACACAGCATTTTCTGTTAGATCACCGAAGTTAACCGCCATTTAGTCTGATCAGTACAAAATTGATGGCCATTTAAGAATACAAGATACTCTATGTTCTCTTCGCTCATCTCAGTATTGTTTCCAGAATGTTCTGAATTTACTTTTTCCTCCCTGGGAGCAAGCAACACCGCTTCAAACTAGATGATGTACATAATGGTACAACCCTTGCTCCACAATATCCTTTGCAACCACGCTTACAGGGAAATCAAATATTTTACAAAGCTGAACGGAGGCCATGAATGATGACGTAAAGAATCCCGATGAATAATAATCGGTTATATTTAATTTTGAACAAAGGAGATATTTTGTTAAGATTCTCTTCAAAAAAGATAATCATTGATTACCACATTAATAGATATAAAATAAATTTAGAAACTACAGTGACACAGAAAGAAATGCAATAAATGTTCTATGCATGGTTGCACTATTTTACGTGCTTTCTCTATTTGCACACGCCATAATAATAGGGATTGTAATGCCGTATGTCGCGAAAATGAAGAAACACTGCAACAATAAACTAGGAAAAGAAGATTTAAAGTAAAAGTGGAAAGAAAACAGAACGCTACATCCATTACTAACCAAGTAAAACGTATATTTATTTTATCTCGGCTATACCACTATCTCATGGTAGTTTTCTCACAGTTTTTTTTCTTAAATCAGCTTTTTGTATCCTCCATTACAGCTGGACCATCTTCATAGTTATTTGGGGAGAATTCTACCGTTTTCTTGATTGTGTAAGGTCTACCCAATCCTGCCATTCACAGGAGAATTGAAGAAGCTACAGCGAGAACTATCGAGTTGTGCTCCATGGAGTAAGTAGATCCATCGGAACGGAAGCCTTGATTCTTGCATGACTGTGCCTGTCAGTGTCACATATATTCTATTTATCCGTTACGCCACTTTATCTGATACGTTTATGTGGTGCGCAATACGATGTCGCGTACGGCAACAGAATACTTTTATATTGAGAAATTTTATATATTGTTAATGAAGCCGATTATATATTATGACTCGTAATTTCAATAATGTTGGATATTTGTAAGTTAGTCCATAGACAGTTATTTTGATCGGTGCTGAAATTGTTGAATTACAGTATTGATCGTTTGCACTGCTAATGAGTCGCACTGTTTCAAGTTTTATTATCCTGTGTATAGACGTTTTTTTTTATTGTACGATATCCTATTCTCACCTGAGATACCTTGTTCGTTATTGTCGAGCTTCTTTCAAATTATAACGTTTCCTGAATTCATTTTGATTAAGGAATTTATTAGGTGTTTAATTGCTTGTTAGAAAATGCCTTTTTATTCTTATTTTGCACATAAAAGCTTCGAAAATATTTTTATTTTTACAATTGATGTTGTAAAATCCATGCTTTCAATTGGTGCAGTTTTCTTAATGCATAAGTTATGTAGAAAAGAATATACATCCTGAAATCCATTAATTGAGGATTTTGCATGACATAACTTCGTTGATTGAATTTTATTGAGTAATAAATATTGCCATGTATTCAATTTTATTTTAATCGTATATGTCTCATATTCTCTTAGTTTTATTTTATTGAGTTATACATATTGTCATGTATTCCATTTTATTTTAATCGTATATGTCTCATATTCTTAGTTGTATTTTCCTTGTATATAATAAAAATGTGCACTTTTCCCCGTTGGATCAAAATACCGTAGGTTTGCAAGAACAGACGCCATGTAGTAATTTATTATGTCTAAACTATTATCAGCCACCTCATCGAACTTTTGATTGCCGTAATAGACACATTAATTCGTTGGATTAAACCCCTATATTAAATGCTAAAGTAGATATCATGACTATCGAAATCATCTACAGAGGAATAGTTCTTACTTTTCTCTCTCTAGCCACAGTTCTCTTCCTGCTCCCAGTCTACACCCGGAAAATATATACGCATTCTAATCATGTCCTTCAGTCACCCTTTCTTAACTGGATTATAAACTCCTATACACAGCATTAATTTTCCATTTCCCTTGCACAAAATAATGATTTCTCCCTTTAAAACTTCCAGCACTTCTCATTCGTTGCTATATATCAACTCGCTTATTCGAGAATAGAGACCTTACTGAATAAACAAAACACTAGCAGTTAAAAAGAAATGACCATTAAACCAATGGTTTATTTCCAGTTTTATTTTCCTTATACTATCTTACTAAAATTTTTCTAATGTTGTCCATTATACTTATTGTTTCCTACACACAAAAAAAAACACAGCCGAAATCACGATATTCGACATTTGTCATACCAGCAAGCGAACGACAAATTTTGAAAACAAATACACACGCACACATAAAGATACACAGACAGAATAAAGTTCGACTTATAAAGAGAAAAGAAGAAAGGGAGATAGACTGATACCTATATATAAAGCGAGAGACGGAAAGAAACAAAAACGAAAGAGACAGAGAGACACACACACCGACAGGAAGACAGACAGAGAAAGAGAGAGAAAGAGAAGAAAGAGACAACAGAGAGAGAGAGAGAGAGAGAGAGAGAGAGAGAGAGAGAGAGATAGGAACACCTTTTCGAAGAAGATTACGCACTTTTTATTTAGTTTATTTGCTAATAAATAATACACATAGACGTTACGTATACCGATTATTAATCAATATAATTGTTTTTCAGCATTATTTTTCATGACTATTTTTTTTTGTTACAAAAAATGAGAAAAAGTATTTTAAAGAAAATACTGTTGCGAAATTATTTTAAAATAATAGATAATTTGGTTAACCTACGATTTTTTGGGACATATTTGCGTTTTAAGCTCAAAGTCATTTCCTAGAAAATGCAGTTGCGAAATTATGAATATATTTTTTTTTGTAAAAATGACCGTGCGGTAATCGACGTGCATAAGCACAAAATTATATTATAGAAAATAAAGTTGCGAAATTATTTACAAAACCAAAATGATGTTTTGTTTTTCTATGATATTTGGCACATATTTGCGTTTTATGAACAAACTTATTTTCTAAATAATACTCTTGGGAAATTATTAAAATACAAATTAGCGGTTATCTACGTTATTAGTGGCCTACTTGCGTTTAAAAAAATCGCTTTTAAATTGTCCGCAAATAAGGTGCTGTTCGAATAAAAACAAAGCAGTCTCGTTTTCCTACGTTATTTGTGATCTATTTGCGTATAAATGATAAATACCGCGTTATCATTTTACGCAAATAGGAAGGTTTTCGAATATTAAACAACACAATTTTTTTTTAATATTGTGAACTACCGACGTTCCCTTATCTATTTTTTACTGTTTTCTTTCTCTAAGTCGACGCACAACCTATAACTAAAAGTGGATATTAAAATTTAACACGGACATCTCGTCTGATGAACAATTTTTCTATATTAAAAGTGTTTAACAAACTTTATACAGGTTAAATTTAATAACGTTATTTTTGAACATGTAATCATGTGATTATTACATTTTAGGGTGGAAGCAGAGATTACTTACAAAACACCCTTCTCTAACATGTTCAGAATTGCTTTCGAAATAATAACATTATTATCTCAGTACGGTATCAAAAAATACATTAGTATCCAACATTTACACTTTTTTCCAACCAACACTGAACATTAAAATTTCCAGGTTGTTTCATAGTATTTGCGCGTGAGGATCATGACTACGATTACCAAGATTAAATTTGGGGCGGATATGAAATGGGGTCTATTCCGAAACCGTTCTTAACAGGGGAAGGTTGGGCGTGTCCAGTCCGAAAGCCATTCTTACGATGGAGATGTTGGGAGTGTCTATTTCAAAAGCCGTTCTTAACATGAAGGGATTGGGGGTTGGGCAATATGAACAACAGCCGTACACAAACTTTTTACTAGGGGCATGCTTCCACCGGGAAACGCCTGTTAACGAGTCCTGCTAATCTAATATATTGACCATTTATTATATTGGGAAGATTCAAATTTACAAAGAATACTTATATCCATGTTTACAACCCCCTATTTCCTTTATCTCCCTCTCGCTCTCTCTCTTACTATATATATATATATATATATATATATATATATATATATATATATATATATATTTATGTATATATATATATATATATATATATATATATATATATATATATATATACAGTAATTTATAAAATATATATGGCGATTAAGCTACACTGAATATTCCGCATTTCATCAACTCTAGGACTCCTCAGGCTTATACGCGAATTCTGTGGTTGTTTATCGTTTTGGTTATCGATACTAGAAAGCTGATTAGCTAACTAAAATCTCAATAGAAGAGGAGCATATACAAACGATAAACAACCACAGAATTCGCGCATAAGCCTGAGGATTCCTAGAGTGGATGAACGCAGAATATTCAGTGCAGCTTGATAGCCATATATATTTTATAAATTACTAACTAGCTCTACCTACGTATTGAGCACTTTTGAAGTAAATACTTAAAGTTTACGCATAAATCTATGCTTTCGTATACTAATTTTATGTGAGTAAATTAAGTAGTTATATATATATATATATATATATATATTGTATATACAAGTGTTGAGACAATTAATTAGAATCAAGAATTGGGAAAATCAGAATTTACGGTATATTGAAATCTGTATCAGAATCGGAAAAATCTGAGCCTTATATCCGATGCGAAACGATTATTTTAATTATTTTTGACAATGAATTAAAATGAAACGAACAAATGATTTGTTTTTATTAAAACCTGTTCAATTACAACAAATACGCGAAACAATGAAAGGGAAGCTCTGTTAAAAAAAAACTACGTAAATGACACAAAAACAGGAATTGGTAAAATAAATAACGAAGAACACAGGAAGAATAATAATCCCTACAAAGAGACGCAGAAAAACCGAACAAACAGGGAACAAAGGCAAGAGATAAAATGTGAATAGAAAATAGGAATAGTAACGCCTACAAAGACAATTCATAAAAACAACAAAATATGAGACTCACGAAACATGGCTACAAAAAGGGCACCCAAACAAATAACGAAATCCCTATTAATAACCGCACAATTTAAGGCTAATAGAACCATTTATTTCAAAGCGAATATCGGCAGGCCACAAGAAAACAGCAAATGCAGACTCTGTAGTCAAAGACACTAAACGGTAAACATTATAAAAGTGAATGCACCAAACTAGCCTTAAACTAATATAAGAATAAAGACGATCAGATGATGGAGAGGCGGTACATTAGGAATTACGAAGACAACTGCATATAAACACACAAATAAATTTTACAAGTACGGCTATTTGCAACGGATATCAAAAAGGTGGAAAGTATAGCGTATCTAGATGGAATATTTTTATTTATATTTATGTCTCGGAAGTAGAGTGAAAAGCATATCTTATTTTTCTTTTATTAATATTATTGGAATCTTTTCTTTTTTCCATGTACACATTTTTGTGAATTATTCCATGGATTTTTGCCTTTGGAGTATTATGGACCATCTTCTTCTAATAACAGGATTTCATTGGATTTTACTTGTACAAATCGAAATTCTTTTAACTTTCGTGAAGTTTTACATTTGGATTTTACCGTCACTGAATTTTTTATCTTCCACCAGACCATCCATTCATGTGTAATCACCTTTTTTATCCCCATATTCCCTCTGCTTCACTTTTTTTTGTTTTCAAGTAAGATCTTTGACTTACTTGTTGTTTCATCAAATACTTCTGCATGCAAAATCCGATCCCATATTTTACTAAATCCTACCCTCTGATGAGAAGTAAGTATTTCTTCGAAACTCCGCGAATTAAGGACTATCCATTTATCTAGTGTTTCCTTTTCAGATTAAATATGTTTTTAACTCATTTCAAAGTGTTTTTTAACATATTTTATCAACTATTTTCTCATATATATATATATATATATATATATATATATATATATATATATATATATATATATATATATATATATATATATGAGGTGATGTCATATGCTATTGATACCATGTAACCTATTACTACCTGCCTCATTGTCGGGTCACCGGCGACTAAACTGGTTTCCCCACCAGACTTGTTTGGTGAGGAGGGTGGTTAGTCCTCCTGAAGGATTAAAAATAAGACCTTCCAAAGGGCGAATGCACCCTTTTTCTGAGTCAACGCCCAACTAGCACTCTGTATGTTTGTGTGTATGTATATGTGTGTGTTGTGTGTCTAGGAGAAGCAAATCTCTGATTTAAAAAAAAACATAAAGCAGGAGACCAGTGCTCACATTAGACTGGTCTGCAGTTTGACTTGTTGCTGGCTATCTTGTTCTTGCTTCTTGCTGGATCTCAACATTTTGAACCGAGAGAGAGAGAAAGAGAGAGAGAAGAGAGAGACTTAGCTGTTAACGTGGCCGCTGAACAGGTAAGTATAACCTCTAGTTTCAGGGACAAAATGATACCAAACAAACACAGAACAGTCATGATAACCATTAAACGAGAAAAAACGAAGAAACATATGGACAACAAAAAAATAGCCTTGTAATGGAATTCTATTTAAAAAGTCATCATGAATATAGATTTGGAGGCGATAGGAAACAAAATAAAGAGCTATGAGACCTGGCCAGTGACTACCATACGACAGAACAACGAATAGCGGGCCAAGCCAGACTGATACTCAAGAATAGCTGGCGCTCTACATTAGAATTAACAGAAATACAGCGAAATATAAATGATGAAATGTAACAAGAAGCATCCCCAATAGAACTGCACATAGAAAAAAACACACAAGTTGACGCCCCACGTGTAAAAACACCAAATGCTGAGGGCTTACGAAGACCTAAATCTACAAACGTGGAAACCGAGAACAATGAAACAGAATTAACAGAGAATGAAGCAGATGAAATAAATACAATAATAAAGTTCATGAACGAGGAGAAAACTAAGCTCCCATCGTAAAGGAACCAAGAGGAAAAGAGATTAAAAACAGAAACAGAGAAGGTTAACAAGCTCCTCCCACACAACCCCACAGATACAACCGCATACTTAAGCAGTCGCCAAAATATTAACTACCAATTTACAATCGGAAAAACACCCGGGGACAACTGGACCGATAAAACTTGAATGCGAAATGAGACTAGAAACTCAAATACGCAAACAAAAAAAAAAGAAGCCAAAATGATCAACAGGATGAAAGCAATGTGTGGAAAATGGAATATTGGAAATGCGACTGGCAGAAAAAGGCTAAATAAGAAACATGAAGAACTGGACAAGAAAATAAAAGCAAAAGAAGCGGGATTTAGATGATAGAGATATAAATCCGAACAGTGCAAACAAAACAGGACATTTGAAACTAATGAGAGCCAATTGTACCAAGATATGAACGCCGGAAAAACATAAACAGAACGACCAAATCCGACAGAAACAAAACTCTACTGGAGTAAAATATGGGATATACGAGATCACAATAGAAATGCCGAATGGCTGAAATACATGAAAGAACAGTTACAAAAAATAGAAGAAAGAAAGTGAATGAAATCAGCAAGGAAATCCTAAAGAAAACCATAGGAAAAATGGCAAACTGGAGAGCACCAGGGCACGAAGGGATACATGCATACTGGTTCAAAAAATTCACAACCTTACACGAAAAGCTATCCCAAAACCAACGAAGAAGATGTATACAGCAAGCAAGCGTGTCAGACTGGGTGACAAAAAGTAGAACTACACTGCTACAGAAGAACACAGCGAAAGAAACCGTCCCTCGCAACTATAGATCGATCACGTGCTTTCCCACTACGTGCATGATACTGACAGCACAACTGAGGGAACAAATCTACCACTCCCTGAATAAACTCATTCCCGAGGAACAGAAAGGATGCCAAAAAGGAAAAAGAGGAACACATGATCTGATATATATAGATCAAAAGATCCTAAAGGAGGTAAAAAGAAAGAGAATAATTTAACCATGGCATGGATCGACTAAAAAAAGCGTAACAGGATCCCCCAATCATGGATAATAGAATGCCTAAAATGTATGAAATAGCCATCAGGGTCACCAACGTCATAGAAAATGCAATGAAAACATGGAGGCTGGAATTGACAGCTGATGGACAACACAAAACAGAAAGTAACATACAAAGAGACGTCTTTCAAGCAGACTCACTATAACCATTACTGTTCATCATAGCCATGACACCCCTGAATAGTATTCTGGGAAAGTTCCAAGCCGGATACAAGTTCTACAATACAGAGAGAAAAAAGGAACAACCTAATGTACATAGACGATTTGAAACTTTTTGCAAGGACCGGACGGAGCTAGAGACACTAATACACGCTACAAGGATCGTCAGCCAAGATATCCAAATATAATTTGGTATGGACAAGTGCGCACTACTAGTTATAAGAAAGGGAAAACTGGAAACAGCAAAAGGCATGGAACTACCTAAACAAACGGAGATGAGGGCACCAGGGGCAAGATGACTATAAATACTTGGGAATTCTTGAAGCGGACGCCGTCAAAGCAACAGAAATTGAATAGAGAATTGGAAAGGTATACCTCAGGAGAAAAAGAAAAATTCCTGGAAACGAAATTATATAGCAGAAACCTTATAAGATGTATAAATACATGGGCAGTATCACTAGTAAGATACTCTGGGCCATTTAAAGGGTGGATAAAAGAAGAACTGAGACAGTTCCACCAGAAGACCAGGAAACATATGGGCATGCATAATGCACTGCATCCAAAGGACGATATTGACAGACACTTCGTGAAAAGGAAAGACGGCGTGAGAGGACTGGCCTGCATAGAAGACTGTGTAAATGGCATACACCCCCCACACACACAAAACAGAACTAGAAAAATACATAATCCACAATACTTAAAGGATAAGTATGGCACAGAGAGACACTAAAAAAAACAACAACAAAACAGAAGACAGAAAGACAAATGACAAAACGAGAAAGGAAAAATGGAAATAGAAACAACTCCATGGAAGATTCAGAAGAATGGGAAAAGATGAGAATAACGACAACACCTGGGCAATGATGCGAAAAGGACATATAAACGAGAAACTGCATGTCTAATAATTGCAGCACAAGGTAACTCGATAAGAACTAACCATATCTAAGCAAATATCGATAAATACCAAAAAAACAGCAAACGCAGACTCTGTGGACAAAGAGACGAAACGATACACCATATAGTAAGTGAATGCAGCAAACTGGTTCAAAAGGAATACAAAAACAGCCACAAACAAGTGGGTAGGGCGGTGTATTGAGAATTGTGCAAACGAATGCATTTTTGAAAGTACAGACAAATGGTACAAGCATAAACCCACAACAGCACTCGAAAACGAGAACCACAAAATCCTATAAAGTATGGACATATAGACGGACAAACCTACTCAAGCAGGAAGACCAGATGTCGTAATAATTTACAAGGAAGAAACATACTGTCTAATCGTAGATTTTGCTGTCCCAGCTGACGACAGGTTGAGTATTAAAGAAAAAGAGAAACGGAGCAAATACACAGAGCTAGCCAGGGAGTTAGAAAGGGATTAGGATTATGAAGAAAATCAAAATAATACCTATAATAGTAAGAGCACAAGGAACGGCCGAAAGACTTTGAAAAAAGAATGGGAAAAATTGCAGTCAAAGGAATGGCTGCAAAAATACAACGACGAACGATAATTAAAACGGTTGAAATATTAAGGAAGATCCTTTAATGCGGAGAATAATACAATTATACAATATAATGAAGAAGCCTTACAAGGAATGGAGAACAGTGAAGCTTCATATCTACAAGTTCTAAACCCCCATCACGCATCCCCTCCCATTGTCTCATCATCGGCCCCTCAATAAAAGTGATACCAAATAGCCGAGAAGGGTCAAGAAGTATGAAAAGACCGAGAGGAGAGCGCTGACGACACATCCGCTGGACAAGCGCGAAGAGAACTGGGATATTGGGGAGACTTAGTGTCACTTAAATTCTATTATAGACCATTAGCCGCTGCCAGCGAAAAATCAATGGTAAAAGGCTGTTGCGATGACGCAAATTTATTTGCAAATTCTATCAAAACAGGTGGAGATAGCTGGACGTCTGGGGAGACTTGTTGTCACTCAGCTTCCAGAGAACACCACAGGTTTTCAATCAGATTTTTTATAACTTGTGTGAAAGCTCCATGTGAGGCAATAATAATTGTAGATTTTATTATTCAATGGAGTAAAAAACAAACAAATATGCCAGAGAACTGAAAAAATATAGGACCTTAAAAAAATCAATATCAATATCAATAATTATAGGATCATTAGGAACAGTTCCAAAAATAAAAAACTTGGAAAAAAGCAATGATAGAAATTGAAATCGACAGGAAGACTGCGATTATGCATTGAACGGTTATGTTAAAAAACAGCTGAAATCTTTAGGAAACCCTTGAGTGCAGAAACTATATGAGCAACACATTCTTTCCTGGCATATAGAAACTTCAATAAAAGTGAAACAAAAAGACGTAACCAAAAGAACTGATACACTAAAAGTAAAAATAGACTATTACCATTTCCCTTATCCCCCTTTCCCATTCCCTCCCCCTCTTTCTCATTCTGCTTCCGTTCTCTCTCTCTTTTCCTTTCATTTCTCCTTCTCTTCCGTTTTCCTTTCTTCCTTTTATTATCCTTTTCTCTTTCTTTTATTTATCCCTCCTTTCCCTTTTCGTCTTCCTTTCCCTTACCCCCCCCCAAAAAAAAACAGCACGACTGGCAACGCACCAAATAGTCGAAGGGGCAAACAAAGATGGCAAGACGTAGCAGAGAAAGTACAGACACTCCCTCCACTTATTGATTTTGAAGAGGATTGGGATATTGAGGAAGTTTATCCCAACTCAGATTCCAGAGAGGGTGGAGAGTACTGGAAATCCGAGGAGACGTGTGGTAATTCAGACACCTGGGAAAATCAGATGTTCTCAGAGAAAAATTTTGATGACAAGTAAGTGAATAATATTTTACGCTATACTACTACTACTACTTTCTACTACTACTACTACTACTACTACTACTACTACTACTACTAGTACTCAGAATAAAAGTGCTCATAATAATAAATGTTTCCAATTCTGATAAACGATTGTTTGTTTGAAACAGCGAAAGTGTTAAGTTTAAGATTTAATGTATAAAATTAAGAGATTTGACCTGAATGAAAAGAAAACACCAACCTTAAACGTCCAAAATGAGATTTGTATGCAATAATCTATAAAGCAATAAAAGTGAGACTGTGTGTGTAAGAAAGAGAGGACACTTCTCAATCTACATACTAAATGATCTACAAATTTAAATTTAGTATATAGGGTATTCATACATACAGAAAACTTTGATTCAGAAACAAATGTTGTTAAGTAGTTAAAATGAAAAAAGTGGTACTTGAGGATTATCGCATCTATCTCTGTCGACTGTTTTATAGCTGCGCATGGCATGGCAGCTTTCTTAGGTTAAGAATAAGTAGGTTTAGAAAGACTTTTTATTTTTCCTGAATTATAGTTACCATACTTGATTTACTGTCTTTGGAGTAAGAAAAGTGAATTGTTTAAAAAAACGTAATACTGTTACAAGAACATAAGAAAAACATTATATGAGAGGAAAATGAGATTAGGATAAGCCGAGGCTCGAACCTTGTCAGCCCTTGTGAGCCCTTGGAATGTTAGAATTTAGCTATTGTTTTGGAAATAGTTAAATATTTTTTGTATTGTAAAGAGAATTTAATTGTTCGTTCTGTTATAAAGACTTAATTAAAAATAGGTTAGGTTGGAAAAATGAGTTATTTCAGAATTCTTTGTTTGAAGTAGTGTGTTTTACAAACGTATGCTTAGCCACGTAAGTCGATCACGTTTTGAACCATACATCTGACGTCATAGCAAAAAGGGAATTTCTCAATGGTAGGAGCTATGATAAGCAGATTAGGAGAGAGTCGAGAATCGGTAGACGTGTAGAAGAGGGCCCCTTTAGAAGCGAAGGAAAGAACATTTAACCATGTAGAAACGAATTTGAATTCCTGATGGCATCATCATGGCGACCGGTCAAATGAAATAAATAAGATCATCGATTTTTGTAACTAGTGTCTCCGTGTCGTCATTTAACAATTGAAGGTAATGTGTTAATCATCTAAATATTAGCTTTGTATAACCCCCTTCCGAGTAATGTGCCCCCCTTTCTATCAGAAATAAGGATTGCCCTCTCCTGTGTAAAAGAACAGTATTACACATTCATTCAATAATGCACTCTCACTATCCCTATCACTGTTATAAATGTCATGTCTCCCTCATCATTAATATGAACACTGCGTCATCTTAAATATGACGCTTATTCAACAATACTTGCATGTACATGTCTGTTTTTTTGTTGTTTTTTCTTCGTTTTTTTTACCTCATGTTTTAAGGAATTTAACGTTATGTTTAATACCTATGCTGTTTCTGTTTAAAATAAATGATAAGAAGAAAGCTGTACTAACACATAATATTTATGGATATTGTATGACCGGGCAACGATAGAAAAGATATTTATTACTATTATGTATTATTATTCCTCTGACTCGTGGAACCCTTTATTTACTTCACGGGGAAGCGTGCTCTTGTTCCGTCAGCCATGACTGGATAGAGGTCCTAAGTAATTCACAAATGTATATTTCTGTCGCCCACACTGAAGATTTAACCTTCAACCTTCAGGAGAATATCACTTTTACAATTGATTTTCCCAGTACTTTTACAATTTTACAATTGATTTTCCCAGTACTATTTTCCCACTGCGCCACGGGTCCTTGTCCGCAACACGGAAAACAAGTAGTAGTACTCTCATCTGTTTACCTTTCCTTATTTCCCATTTTTTTTTGTTTATTATGCAGAATTTATACATGTCAACTACTACCAGAGAGATTAGTTTAAGTCCGGTGGCAAGATGGCTGGGATTGTACTCCAAAAAACAATTTATTCCGATACCCATAGATTCAGTAACATTATACAAGAAAATAGATAGATTAGGAAGCTTTGATACAACTGGTAAAATAATTAAATCGCATAATATATGACCTATTCATTATAAAAAAGACCAGAGTAAAGCCGTCTATTACTCTTTCTCTCTTTCTTTCTTTCTTTCTCTCTCTCTCTCTCTCTCTCTCTCTGTCTTTCTCCTTTGGCAGTTTATGTATTTCTCTGGTCCTCGTTCACTCTATATTGATACAACTATGCTTTTATATTCCATAACATATCCTATTAGATTAGAGGGAAATGAAAAACTCTATATTCAGTATCGTAACTCAAGTAAAAAAAAAACGTGGCGGATATTGCTTCTACCGTGCTGAAAAATTATTCGCCCCTTAGAATAGCACGTATACCTACAGAGCCACCACTCGCCCATGAGGGTTGTTGTTGCCACATCTGTATTATTGCGTCTACCACTACTCTACATTTTGATATGATCCAAAGAAAGACTTTTCAATCTAATAGGCCACGCACGATCAACATACCTCAGACCCATGTCACATCGCCGTAATGTTGCATACCTGTGTCTGTTTTTCAAGTACTTTAATGGTGTGTGATCTGAAGAACCCATTGCATGGTACATCCCTAACACACATACGCATGACAAGTCGACCATGCACAAGATCTCGCTACTTCACTGCTGGTATTCCTAGATGCCAGAAAGCCTTCTACTTTTATAGATTCTTTCCTGGAATTGCTTGATTTGGGAAATCCGTCCCAGTTCTCTTTTTCTATGACCGTATTAACATTTAAAAGTTTAAGTGTTATGTGTGGAGATACCTTACTTATCTACTCACGTAGCCCCCAGTAGACATAATTTGAAATAATAACAACTTATGTCCGATTGGCAATTTACCTTGTTTTGAATGACAAAGAGTAAAAATATGTCACACTGATCTTTAAGAAACACTAAAATCAGTTTACTGGGCAAATTAAAGTCACACGACTCGTATTATTTACCTTCTAGGGAAGGGGTTAGATACAAGGGCAATTGCGCTTAAAAAAAACTAGAGTACTAGGTTAAGAATATTCTGGTCTACAAAAACATGTGAGCAGTCGTGTCAGCATTCTACAGTAAGGGCGCCTTAGGCGATTAGTAATAAACTAAAGCCATATCAGGAAGCATGTGTAGTTTGAGAAAGTCCACTTCTACTCAAAAATACCATAGCACAGCTTGATGAGAAAAAATCATTTTCAGACTGTAGAAGGTTGTAGTCAGCAAGAATTTCATTGAAAAAATTTAGGGTTGAGAAAATCAGGTTTCCTTCTCATGTTTTGACATAAATTTATATTTGACGGAACCATTTTTTGGCGAACAGCTCATAGTAGATAACGTTTCATTATTTCGGTTTCGTGTTTAATTATTTTCAAAATGGCGTATTTCAAATTATTTTCCGTGTTCTCTTTTCATGGGAAATAATGATGCTGTTTTCTCATTTCGTTTTCCATGCATGTTATTTTGTAATATATTTATATGGTTTTCAAGTCGTTCCTTGATGTCGTTTGGAATATTTCATTTGCCTTTTGTTTACTTCATATGTCCGCTTAGCTATTTGCTTCGCTCATCCGTTTCTTTTGATACATTTCAAATAAGGTTTCTTATTTTTCTATTATCTATTGGATAAGGAATTTTCTTCACTTCATACTCTATAATTCTATTTTCTCCTTAATCAATTATATTTTATTTTTCAACTGAATTGAAAACAAGTAGGAATTTCAATTCCTGTTTCAAGTAAACATTTACATATCTTATTCTTTTCCATTCTGATTCATGCTGAATATAAGCCTTACCAATATCATTATACCAAAGATATTTCCTGGTCCATACTTACATGGAGTCTGATGACCATGATTAAGTTGGCCCCGGCGTAAGCTGTCAATCAGGGTTCTCAATTCAATGTGTTCGATACTATAACTTTCCCAAATTCTACAAAAAATGCTAGTGCCAATTTCGGCTGGTGCCCCCCCCCAATAGTATTAAAGAGTAAAAGGGAACGGGCATGCTGAGGAGGGGTGAACACTAACTCTACTTCCACTGGAAGAGTGCGGAGCACACCAAGACACTATGAATAATTTTTACCACTAAAAGTTGTCAACGAGGAAGTAATGGAAAGTGGTTATTGCGATAACGAAAATTAATTTTTAATGGCTATCGGAACAGGTGGAGAGCACTAGAACATATGGTGACTTGTTGATAGTTAGAATCCACAAAGCACCACAGTTATTTCCATTGAGCATTGGCTAATTATGTCTAATTTTAGAGCACTGAGTGAGTACTACAACTACTACTACTGCGACTGCTGCTACTACTACTACTACTAATAATAATAATAACAATAATACGATGATGATGATGATGATGATGAACATTTTTGCACATTTACATTTTGATGACATTTATTTATCACTGATTTAAACCGTGTACCCGTTTCACTCAACGGTTTCCGATGTAAGCAAGTTTCTCATACAGTACTAAACTATTTATAAGATGCTACGATATCGCGAGAATTTAGTTCTGCGCTGTATATTTGATTGTTTTCAATGAGAAGGCGAGAACATCCAATTCAAGTGTTCTACGAAGGAAAAAAATTCCGACCATCAACGTTAATCAACCAGTCGAAGTCACAGCCAATCACACACCCAATGTACCTGCAGGTCCTAAAGTTAATCAAATACGCATGTACTAGCTAGCCGGCGCCGCAGTTCGATCAGTGCAATGCGTGAGTAACTTATGCCTCTTTAAGTATAAACTGCACATATCTAAATATGGTACTGCAATGAAGCTTTCCTCTCTGTCTACAAAAAAAACACACATAATTTGTCCAAAATAGTTAGTTATATTTGCTATAAAACGTGTTTTTTAGAATTAGGGAGTGTTGTTTTACAAGTGTAAACCTTGCATAACAATGAGGGAATAGTTAAAACTCTCCTATGCCTGATTCCATGTAACAAAGACCGTAATTAATTTAGTGTAATACAAAAAAAATGAAACTCTTCCACTAAAACCGTAACAAAGAAAAAAATATTAATCTGTTATTAATGATCTGTTTCTTACCACAGTCTCCGATGACTGCGTTACGAATGCCCACAGCCCACTTGGAAATGCTAATCATATAGTGATAATAGTTGAAATCGCACTAAACTCTAGAGCCAAAAACGGAAGAGCCATTACTCCAAACAACGAGATATTATAAAAAGGCTGACTAGGAAGCCATCAGGGATCTCATCAGAGACACCCCATGGCGTAATATCATCTTACTTCCTGCCGAACAGTGCGCAAATGAGACCACTGGGTTGTTCAAAACAGCAATTGAAACACATGTTCCCACGCGGAAGTTTTATAGCAAGCCCCACTCTCCCTAATGGTTTACTTCTACTTGTTCGCTTCGGTTGGGAGGCGGGGGGGGCTATGAGTCGGTCTACCTGTTTGATTTTTATTTGTTGTTAATTGCTTTGAGAAGGTTAACCTGGGGCCGTACGCGCGACAACACACATTGCGCACATACACACACATACACTTAAGGACACGCGAAAATGTATACATACATCTCCACCTCGGCATGTTAACACATGCGCATATGTATACATGCATACATATACACCCTCATTGCTCCCGTTGACCTCAATTGACCTTAAAGTGTTGAGTACGTGTGCGTAAGCATGGATGCGCACACACACACCTACACCCATACATCCATGCAATCGTGTACATGAGTCTACATGCATATATTGATTCAGACCTACATGCATCCCCAGGCATATATGCAAGCATACGCGCACATACAGATACTTATATCCGTGAACACATATATCGACATACACACAGTTGCACGCTCATACATACCTATGTGGACAGTAGGTAGCGGGCACATATACTCTCACATACACATACATATACATAGGTACGTACATATATCGATACCCGCATGTACACACGAACACACACATGGACTCATACATGCATACATACATATACACACATACTGAGATATACAGACAGTTATTGCTATAGACATATTCGTCTACATAGATGTAAATAATTTTATAATTTACATAAAAATGAATTAAATGATCCTAATTATGATATAATAAAATTATTAATTTTTATGTAAATTATAAAATTATTAATTTCATCTACTAACTAACTAACTAATGAATTAATTTTATTCAAACAATTTTCACTACATAAATATATGCAAATAATAGGGGGGAAATAAGTTCAATCCAGCGACTGACACCCTTTCTAACTCAACAATAAACAACAACATATGCAAATAATAAATAAAATATTTATCAATATTCAAATTTTATTTTTAGCTGCAATATTTTAAGTCTAAAAAATTTTTATTTTTTACTTTACTAGAATATCTTGTTCTTTACTTTTCCAGGTTGAATTTCTTGTCCTTTACTTTTCCAGGTTTAATAAAATCTTAAGAATATTACTTTTCATGCGCGCATTTTTCCATATGATCCATGCTTTTTCCAGCTATTGCTATTGTATTAATATATGAATTTATGATATTTATTAATGATTGTCAAAAAGAAAATTAGCCCTCAAACACACATTTATGCAATATTTATCATTCAATCACAGTAGTTCCGAGCCAGGGTCTCTACCGAGACTGCGGTTCATGAATTCGTGATCTGTATAGAGCGTAAACTAACAAAAAAGAAGATGGCACTCGGTGTCTTTTTAGATATCGTTGGAGCTTTTGACAACATACCCTTCAGTAGTATGTTCAAGTCGCTACGAGAACTCAATGTGCCACCAGTACTCATCCGATGGATTGAGTATATGGTGAGGCACAGAACACTTCAAGTAGAACTACTGAGGGCAACTGTTAAAAGGGAAGTAGTTAAATGAAACCCCCAAAGTGGGATTTTACCACCTTTACTATGGAACTGTATGCTGAATCCTCTTTGAAAGGAGTTTAAAAATAGGAATATTTATGTCCAGGATGATGCTGATGACATCGCAGTGCTGGTCGCGGGTTCATATATATATATATATATATATATATATATATATATATATATATATATATATATATATATATATATATATATATATATACAAAAGTTTATATATATACAATTATATTTATGTAGGTTTGTGTATGCGTGTGAGTTCGTTCCTTATATATTCCGAAACGGCTTAACAGATTTTCTTTAAAGTTTTCAGAACTTTGGTGTATGAGAGTTATCTTGGTTTAATTTTTTCCTCAGAATACTCCTAATAAGTACCGATAATTTATAATCGAAACCGTTATTGTAATTGTTTTATCATTTGTAAAACTATTTTTCCAATTGTCGCTTAGCAACAATGATAAAACTACGGGTCATGAAAATTCTTCTATGGGTTAGTTGATAACATTTTTTTTTGACATTACGTGAGTTGCAGGTTCAAACTCTGAATGTAAATTTCTTTATCTTTTTTTTCAATTAAGTGCAAAGAATTTCATAAGACTTAAAAATTTACGTTTTTTTTTTGTTTTGAGTTTTGTTTCTTTTCTTAGCATGGTAAATTTCTTATTTTTTTTCATTAGCTGGAAATAAGTTTATATATTATAATTTTATTTAAAAAAAACAGTAGCTTTTCTTGAGTACAACGTAGAATAACATGTATTTTGGACAAAGTTACTGCATTCGCGATTTCACGGATTTCACAAAGAGAGAGAGAGAGAGAGAGAGGGGAGAGAAAGATAGATAGATATAAACTGTAACTTACTAGACTAATAAACTAACGATTGCAAATGTTCGATTATATATGATCGGACATACATTTCGTAGCCTGTGATTATGATTTGTTGTGAATTGTATGATTTAGTGATTACGTCCATTAAAATTGCAATAACCATGCTAAGATAATCATAATTTAGAAATAAAATAATAGGTACAATTTTGTTTGCATTAAGGTTTTATTAATTAGTATTAACATGGTTTGCCAGCTTGTCAATATAGTAGAGATCTAAAAGGTCGTGCTACATCATGGTACTAATATCTCGTCTGTCGGTCCTTTCTTACCTTGATCTCTTTTCGACATCATCGTCTTTCTATATTCTCTGTCACCACTACACTGTCCCCTCTACTCTCTCGTATTACTTTTCTTGCTTTCATGTATTTAAAATAGTAATAACCTGTGCTATTCACTTGATCTTTCCGCTTTAAAGTAATTGATCACAGGCTACACCAAATTTCTTCTCAACCAACTTCTTCGAAAATATAATGGCATCTATATTTTTTAAAAAGTTTAATCCCAAGAAACACCGAGTATCCTATCCCCATTCCAGTAATATAAAGAAATCTATGTATATACTTGTAGTATTTTTGAACAACGCTTAGTTTGTTTTACTCTTCTCTATTATATATTACTGTATTATTGAACACATCTCCTCTGTCTAAGATATAAAGGTGCTGAATACGTGGCAACGCGCAGAACCTTTTATATCAAATCGCAGTGAAAATATATCTTCTCAAAAAAGCGTTTAAAACGTCTGCTCTATTTAGAAATGCCCTCTTCATAACTCTTAAGTCACGTCGAGTAAACACACCTGCTTTTCTACGATTCAGCAATTTTAATTAGCTTGTACCATTTACCAAATATAATATACTATTTACAAAGTAAACATCTTGCAGATATAAGAACTGGTGTTGGTTTGCACTCATCTTTCTAGTATTTATTGAAATATGCAGTTATATATAAGTTAACCTGTTGTGGGTTGGGGAACAAAATTACTTGTTTTGTTTTATTCAGTAAAGACTCAGCTCGTAATTTTCAACCGATGACATGCCGTTTTTCTTCATGTATTTTTATCACGGATAGTTCTGTTATTGAAACGAAACAATTCTGAAATTATTTGGTCCTCTTTCACATACATATTTTCTTGAAGTTCTACAGTCGGTTCTTTCTATCGCACTAAACTCTTTCCTACAACTGAAACTATTGTCTATTTGGGCAAATCATCTATCCGAATTTTTGTGAGAACTCTTATCATATTTAGCAAGGTTAATACCTGCGTATTTGAGATTCTCTTGATAACGCAGAGACTATCTCAAAGTTGATTGCAGCCACATATGCTTTCTACACGGTACCTCTTACTTACAGACATAGTGTTGATAAGCTCAGCCTTGTCTGAAAATATATCTATCACACATGATCTTAAAAATTCACCTATCTATTTTCTGTTTGCTGTCTTTCACTTCGTTTGCGTCGATCCTACAGTGCTGTCCTTCAATTAACTATGTTTATCTCTCGTGTATTGGAGCTCCATATTCGATAAGCTTCTTTCCTGGAAACTAAAGGCTTTCGGAACCTTGAGTGTTTTTCTCCTTTCTATAACCTTTGTCGTTTTCCTTTGTCGTTGTCTCCTAGCTATAGCGTTTGTCGGTTCTATATAGCTTTTGGCGATACTACCAATAGCCGTTGTCGTTCCTCGAGTAAATAAATAGGCATATACTGCCATTGCAATAATCATATGTCTTGTTAGCTCTTTACGTTAAGAGGTCTTATGCTTATGTATTAAGAGATGAACATAACAATACGATATTATTTCTAAATTTAAACACTAATGCTCTGACTAGGATGTTGAGATTCATCCTTGGGTGGCTTCATACCACTTACAAAATGTATTGTGCAATCGTGCATATATACCACTAGATTACAGCGCTACAGAAACCAACAAAAGTAAATTAAACGTTGCCTTAAAGTACTAGTAAACCACTATTTTCTCAATTTCTTGCTTACTCACTAATCAGAAGAAAATCTTAAACGCTCAATAGGTTGAAAAGAAATACCGAGTAATTTTTCAAAGAATACATTAAAATTACAGTGTCTCCTTTTCCATTTATAAACAAATAAACGAACACTCTCCCTTCGAGAAAGCTTCTCCCTAGGCCTTTTAGAAACACTTTATTTTTTCTGTTTAAATTCACAAAAACTTATTATTTATTTATTTTTATTTTTTTAGATTAAGGCAGATGTTGAGACTTGCATATTTCTAAAAAGCAAAAATAAACTCACGCACACAACTATGTAACTTGCATTATTATGATAACTGAATTCATGCATTTATGACCTTCGGGTTTCATTTCTTTGTTGCAGTTATTGACGGTGTAACACGTTCGTCAGAAACAGTGCTGCGTCATCAAACTTCTCCACACAGGTCAAATTTATCAATCAACATTCACCAGCGCCTGTTTAACGTTTTTGAAACCGATGTCGTAAATGTCATCGACTTAAGAGAAATGTGTGTAACAAAGCGCGCTTAGAATGCTCAGCAATTAACTTAGAATACACGAACCACCTTGACCAGATCATACGCGCTAACTGGCGGATAACTGTGAATAAAATGAATGTGGGTGACAGTGACTGGGCATAATGTCGTCATTCCTTAAGTGCGTGTAAGGTGGATTCCAGGAAGTTTTATGAGGACTAAAATGACCACCGATAATAGTAAATAATTGTTGAAACAGCAAGAAGCCGAAGGTGACGGATTCTTGGACTGAAAAATGACTGGTAATAGGATGGGGTGTCACTACTAAGAACCGAAGTCAAAACCACTATCGATAAAATGGCACCACTCACGCTCCCGAGCAAAGAAAAAATCAAGACGCAGACATCTAAAGAGAAAGTGTTGTTGACCGTCTTTTGGGATAGAAACAGCGTCACCCTCCTTGATTTCTTCAAATCAGAATTGATTGTTAACTCTGACTGTCTTGTTGAAAGGTTAACAAAGCTGAAGGCCTGGATTGTTCTGTAATTCTAATGTAATTCTAAAGAAAAAGGAAATGTCTTTTAGTGAAAATATAGAAGTCATTGATATGAGAAAAGTGCTATTATATATATACATATATATATAAATAAATATATATATATATATATATATATATACTAGCATGGGTGCCCGGCGTTGCACGGGTATTTGGAGATGTATGTTGAGCAAAAAAAAAAAAAAGAAAGTGGTCAATCTTTTTAAATTTGACCCCTATTATGACCCCTTAAAATTTATTGTTTTGGGCTCAAATTCAGTTATTAAGTTAGATCCCTGTACAAGGAAGCTATATCTAAAATTTCAAGTGTTTAGACCCAAAATTGTCGGAGAAGTTTGGTAGAGTTCTCAAAGGTCAAATTGTTGAACTTTGACACTTTAATCGCCAAATATCTGTCCGAAAACCGATCATATCGATTTTCCCAAATCTCAGTACCCTGTATATTAAATGTCGAGTCTGTAGCCTAAAAATTGACAGAGTTATTGCGTAGGGAAATGTACAAACACAGACACACAGGTACACAGATACACATACATATACTTTCATATATATATATATATATATATATATATATATATATAAGGAAGATAGACAGACATACAGACAGTAGGTAGATAAATAGATTACATTCTTAAAAGAATTGAGTGAGGCATGTGTGAGCGTTAACAATAAGTATTTTCGTAGTGAAATTTAAAAACAATTTATTTATAATTTGGAATTATCGAGTAGGTATTACAGGTAAACGCGTCTCGAAAAAGGATCCCATTAATTATTTTTGTAACTTTTACTATGTCTGGAAATGACCCTGACACCCGACTATATATATCCCCCGGAGAAAATAAAACAGTAAAATATAAACTGCTTCTACACTTCCTGAAACGTGAGCCCCCCCACACACACGCACACGCACCCCCACACACACGCACACAACAGGCACATACATACGCACAAACGCACACACGCACACACGCACACACATACATATATATTTTTACATAGGTACAAGATGGGAAACCTGGCCTTGTCTGGGATTTACTGAAAAGCACAAGTCTTCCACACTCACATTGTCATCAAAATCGATGAAAAAGCGCATTTTTAATAAAATCGATTATTTATCAAGGTTATGTACAGAGAGGAAGCTTCACATGCCTTACTGTAATACGTAAGAAGACTGTCAAACTCACCAATTATCTTCGTGACAAAAAATAAAAATGGTCCAGCTGTTTTCGAGTACATAAAGAACGAACTCACACACAGAGACAACTTTAATTTTCTTTAATAGTATTAGAATAGACTCTCTATTGTAAACAAACCTATAAATCTTTTTTACGATCTCATATTTACTTAATTTTTATATATTATCTTAAGACGGGAGAATGGGGGGATGACACACGGAATATAGACAGTGCTGATATATCAGTGTCAGAAACCGATCCTAAGAATACGTGAAACATAATTGAATAATTCGACCTCCTTTCTTTACAAGCTTAAAATTACTTGAAAAATATAATTCAAACCATATTTTTTCAATTAAAGGAGCAAATGCCAAATTCTAAAAAAATAACATGTTCAATTGCAAATTATGCAATATTTTTTTAAATCGTTTTTTTTTAAGATTTTAAGAAAATCAACGAAATTTACTTACTTATACATCGATATAAATTCCAAAAAATCACTTACCTATAAAAAATACTATTGAATGTTTAATTCCATTCTTCATTGTTCAGAATTTATCCATATTTATATTTTAAATTCCATTTATTTTTTGAATAAAATAATTTTTTAAACGACTGTTTGAGAAAAGCGCGATTACGCAAACATTTTTACGTCTTTATCGAAAAACCGGAGGTAGCTGTTTGTCCTTGTTTAGAACTGTGGATGGACAGAAGCCAGTAAATTCACAAGTTCGCGTTAGCCGTCTAGCCTTGTGCCTGAAGAAATATGTGTCCCCATAGGTTAAAAATAGTCAAATGTTACTTATAAGTTGTTGCCTTTAAAACAAAACACTCGAGGATTTTTTCTTTTCTCAAAGAAATACATATTTTTTTTATTTATTATATTTTCATTCTTCTTTATCATTAAAAAAAGAAAATGTTGAATGAAATAAAAAAAAAAATGTCCTCACCGTCCATTACTTACTGGACAATATAAGCAGAACACAGGCTTCCAATTAAAAAAAAAAACAACGTCCTTTAAAAAATGCTTTTACACTTTGGACTTTACAGGTAAATATAAAAAAAACAATACTTCTTTTATTGTTTTAATTTACAATATATTATTATCGATCTTTTATCTTCAATTTGTGATATATAAAACTTTGGTACGTAAATTAATTATCAAAATTTTAATAGTAATTTACAAAATGGGGGGGTGAATAAAAAGGTTTTTTCTAAACTATGATATTCAGTTTATTGGAAAGAGCATACAATTTCACATTGACCCTGAAAATATTGTAAAAATTTAATCAATATAAAAACTTTGATAGATTTTAAAAGTTCAAAAATTGAAAAAAAATTAACTCGTAAAATTCAGTTGATTTTATTACGATTATGAAGGCGTGCCGGCACTTGGTAAACACTGTTTTTAAAAAAATAAAAAAATAATATTTCTATTCTTTTTTAAACAGCTTTAATAGTTTATTTTGGAAGTATGTTCGATAAAGAAAATAAAAACCCACTTTTAAAAGAGAAATTACGAGTTTTTTTTATATATTTTATTTGCTGTTTCGTGTTAGTTGTGTCCAGAGTTCCCCCAAAATTCTGACACACCTAGTACTGTAATAATAACGTTATTATTTAGAAAGCCAGTCTTTATATGAGGATGGTAAGGTATTATTTAAACTATTCTGTACTTTCACCTATCAATTTATTAAATAAGACACTGACATGTATTATCACTGTTTTTGTTTAGTATTATTAAACATTAAGATCTGTTTCTCAATCCAATTTCTTGATTAGTTTATTGTAAAGAAAGGGTTGCCTAATAACTAACTGCGCTTTGAAATATTTATTTTTAGAGAAGCATGCATTTTGAATAAGGTGCTTAGCGTGAATTTTAAATAAGGTGCTTCTACAGTGTAGTACGCATATTTAAAATATACAAACAATTTATGATGAAATCATGTATTTCGAAAAACTGCTGAGTCATTTTCCGGAAGTGACGTCATGTGTTGATGATGGATGTGGGTGAGCAATCACGATTATGTTGCTTTAAAAGTACTCTGGAGGCTTCCAGGGATTACCAAACCTTCTTTTTTAGGTGAGGTTGGAGTGTGGTGAATAAGTGCCTGTTCATTCTCCCAAGCATGGGCCCAACTCTTTTCCTGATCTACATTAATGATCTTCCAAATCACATCCTTACATCATTTGTAGACAATTATGCTGACGACACAACCATTTATGGTAGCACATCTAAGACAGTAAACGACCAAGTTTTCTCCAATTCTCTCTTCTCTGATCTTGAGCACGTAGTACAATGGGGAAAGGAATGGCTGGTTACATTTAATGCATCTAAAACAAAGCTTTTATCTTTACATCATCAACATTCTGATCACCATCTGACATCAATTGAAATGAATGGCTCTCGTCTTCAGGAGGCCTCAAGTTTTGACAAACTTCTGGGCTTGACCTTTACTCCTGATCTTAAATGGAACACGTACATCAAATCTGTTGCCAAAGCCGCTGGAAAAATGGTGGGATCTTTCTATCGATCCGGTAAATATTTCACTGCTGATGCTATTCTCTATCTATATAAGAGCTAGGTACGTCCAAGGATGGAATATTGTTGCCACATCTGGGCAGGAGCTGCTAGAAAGGACTTGTCCTGCCTTGATAGAGTTCAAAATAGACTTTGTAGCCTCGTAGGAGATGTCCTTTTCTCTTCCTTGCAACCTCTATCTCACAGAAGAGATGTTGCGAGTTTGTCTCTGATGTATCGTTATTTTCATGGAAGGTGTTCAACTGAGCTTCAATCTATGGTCCCCCCTCGCCAAACTTTCACAAGAAACACTCGTCTAGCTGTACACACTATCAATAATCCCCCCACTCTTTATCTGTGCCTAAACCTAAACGTAGATTCCATGAAAAAAGCTTTTTTCTTAGAACTGCACGCCTGTGGAATTGTCTTCCGTTTTCCTGCTTTCCGACTGACTACAATATGGTTGTGTTCAAGTCTAAAGTAAATAAGTTCTTCATGAGTCGTTCTATATGAGTTATCAAATTTACCAAATTTTCATTACTAATGATTACTATATTGTCCACTGTCTACTGTACACTCTTTGACCCTTATCCTTGAGTGGCCTCTTAGCCTTGATAAGTGGTGATTCCTATGTAAAAGAAAAAACAAAAAAACAAAAAAACACATTTTCTGTTTATGGAGAGGGTCCAGTAGATGATTTCGCTGAAATGCTTCGTCAGAACCAATAGTACACTTGGATCTCAACCAAAAGGCTAAGTAAACGTAATATAGTTATTTACCAGACATTACCTACTTAAAAAAAAACCCCAAAAAACTACAAATTAATCGACACAGCATATATTTTAAGAGGTGGGGAGGGGAATATGGAGTAAGTCCCGGTAATGGCTGAAGTAGCAATTTATGATCTCAAAATAACTTTATTTCCTATATATTTTTAAAAGAATTGGGAATATGGAGTCAGTCCCTGAAATGGCTGAAGCAATTTACGATCTCAAAATTACTTTATCTAATATTAAAAGCTGAAACAGTCTACGATTTAGACATTACATTATTTCATGTATGTTTTAAAAACAGTGAGGTGGAATATACTTATATATATATATATATATATATATATATATATATATATATATAGGCATCATCACTTATCAAGGCGAAGAGGACACTCGAGGATAAGGGTTTAAGAGTGTACAGTAGAAATTGGACAATATAGTAGTGGAAATTCGGTAAATGTGTTAACTTATATGAAATGGCGCATCAGAAACTTGTTTACGTTAGACTTGAAGACATCCATATTGTAGTCAGCTGGAAAGCAGGAAAACGGGATACAATTTCATAAGCGTGCAGTTCTAAGAAATAAGCTTTGCTCATGGAATCTACGTTTATGTTTAGACACAGATAAAGAAATTAGTGATGGTGTTTTCTGCTAGACGGGTGTTTCTTGTGAAAGTTTGGCGAGGGGGGCCATAGATTGGAGTTCAGTCGAGCATTTGCCATGAAAATAACGATAAAGCAGAAATAAATTCGCAACACCTCTTCTGTGAGAAAGATGTTGCAGGGAAGAGGGTTACGAAGTCTATTTTTAACTCTATCAAGGCAGGATAATTCCTTTCTAGCAGCTCTTGCCCAGTTGTGGCAACAGTACTCGCCCCCTTGGGCGTACCAGGCTCTGATATAGAGAATTGTATCAGCAGTGAGATATCTACTGGATCGATAGAAGGATCGCACAATTTTTCCAGCGGCCTTGGTAACGGATTTAACGTATGTGTTCCATTTAAGATCAGGAGTATGTTCAAGCCCAGGAGTTTGTCAAAACAGGAGGCCTCCCCAAAACGAGAGCCATTCATTTCAATTGCTGCCAGATGGAGATCAGAGCGTTTATGATGTAAAGATAAAAGCTTGGTTTTAGATGTATTAAAAGTAACAAGCCACCTCATATGATATGAAATCAGTCGAGGAATTGGCCGAAACCGTTTACGAGTTAAACATTACTATATTTCCTTTATATTTTAGACAGTGGGGTGGGGCTTAGAGAGTCAGTCCCGGAAATGGCTGCAACATTTTACGTTTTAGACATTAATTCATTTAATGTATATTTATAACAGTGTGGTGGGGGATAAGAAGTCAGTGCCAGAAATGGCTGAAACAGTTCACGATTTAAACATTGCTTTATTTCATGTATACATTTAACAGACATTATAGCATGGTTCTTATTTTCTTGGGGGGGGGAGTTAAATGTGGGTTTAAATTATATTAAAAAAACGATTTTCGAAATTAGTAACATATCCAAGAATTTTGTAAAAGTGATTAAATGTGAGTCAATCGATTGGTGTGTTTGTAATGAAGTAATAAACCCAGACAAAATATCAAAGTTATTATTTTCGCAAGGATGGGGGCATTATGTTGGTTACAATTATAAAAAATGATTGTCGAAATTGTCGAAAACATATCTCAGAATTATTGAAAATGATGAAATGTGAGTTAATTGATTGGTATTTTTTTAATGAAATAATTCACCCAGACAATATATCAACGTTATTATTTTCGTAAACGGGGTTTCGATAATGTGGGTTACTATTATGAAAAATGTTTGTCAAAATTAGTAACATATCCAAGAATCATGAAAAATGATGAAATGTCAATAAATCGATTGATGTGTTTTTAATGAAATAAATAACTCAGACAATATATCAAAGGTATTATTGTTGTAAGGGAGGGGGTGACCATGTAGTTTAAAATTCTGAAAAATTATTGAAAAATTAGTAACATGTCCAGGAATTATGAAAAATCATAAAATGTTAATTTATTGATTGGTGCGTTTGTAATAAAATAATCGGCCCAGACAAGATATCAAAGTTATTTTTTTCGATAATGTATGTTACAATCATAAAGAATAATTACCGAAATTAGAACATATCCAAGAATTATGAAAAATGGTGAAATGTGAGTTGATTGGTGTGTTTTAATGAAATAATCGGCCTAGACAATATATCAAAGTTATGATTTTCAAAAGGGGTGGCTATAATGTGGGTTATAATTACGAAAAACGATTGTCAAAATTAGTAACATATCTAAGAATTATAAAAAATGAAATATGAGTTGATTAGTGTGTTTGTAATGAAATAATCGACCCAGACAATTAAAGTTATCATTTTAGTAAGGGGTAGGCAATAACGTAAGACAACATATCAAAGTTATTATTTTCATAACGGAGGGGCAATAATGTAGGTTAACGTTATAAAAAATGACTGTCGAGATTAGTAACATATCCAAGTATTATGGAAAATGATGAATTGTGAGTTAATTGATTGGACTTTTTGTAATGAAATAATCGGCCCACACAATATATCGATGGTATTATTTAAGTAAGGGGTATGCGATAATGTGAATTATAAATATCAAAAATGATTCTCGCAATTAGTAACATATACAAGAATGTGAAGAATGAATCGATTGGTGTGTTTGTAATGAAATCAACAACCAAGATAATATATCAAAGTTATTATTTTCGTAAGGGGGTCATAATATGGGTTAAAATTATGAAAAATGATTGTCGAAATTAGTAACATATCTAACAATTATGAAACATGATGAAATGTAAGTTCATTGATTGGTGCGTTTTAATGAATAAATCGACCCAGAATATATATTAAAGTTATTATCTTCGTAAGACGGTGTGCGATAATGTCGATCAAAATTATGAAAAATGTTTGTCAGACTTAGTAACATATTCAAGAATTATTAAAAATGATGAAATGTGAGTTAATTGATAGGTGTGTTTGTAATGAAATAATCAACCCAGACAATACATCAATGTTACTATTTTTTGTAAGAGGGGGCGATAATGTGGGTTAAAATTATGATAAATGATTGTCGAAATTAGTAATATATACAAGAAGTTTTTAAAATAATGCAATGTAAGTTACTTGATTGTCTGTTTGTAATAAAATAATAAGCCCAAACAATTTATCAGTTTCGGTAGGTGATCAACAATATTTTTCTGAATGTTCAATGTTAACTGCTGGGAATGACGCCACTGTTGTAGTGGTGAGTAGAAAGACACGGGATTATGTTGCTTTTATACGTACTTTGGAGTTCTCTATGAATAAACACACCTTCCCTTTTGGGGTAGAACTGGAGAGAATAATTTCCATTTTGGAGTGGTGCAATGTCATATTCCAAAAATATGGAATAACTATGGAATGATATTCCGGAAATAACATCGTTTCTCTTATCGTTTTGTTATTGGTGGTTGTGGTCGTAAGGGGGGACCTATATTAATATTGAAAATTGTCGTTAAGTAAAAGTTGCCTAATGATCATTGGCATCAATGCATTTATATAATTAGTTGGATAACCTGCTGAGTTATGGTCAAGATGATATCATTTCAATTAAAATGATATTGCCAGTAGTAGGGAGAGAATGAACACAGTAATGTGGAATTTTGTAGTGAAGCGAGGGTTGCCTAATCATAAGTCTTCTCAATATATCTGTTAATATGTTTGTAAAGCCGGCTGAGTAATTTTCTGAAAATGACGTCTTTTCTCCCAAAAAAAATTTATTGTCGGCAGTGGGAAAAATGAAACAGAGTAATGTAGAATTTGATAATGAAGCAGGGGTTGTCTAATCACTTAACTTTGCCAATATATTTATGCATTAATTTTAACATCCTGCTAAGGCATCTTAAAAAATGACAATTTTTCTTACAATATTAGTGCCGATTGTGAGGTAGGAAAGAGACGCAGTAATGTTGAAATTTATGGTGAAGCAAGGGTTGCGAACTCATTAACCAATACAATGTATTTATGTATTAATTTGGAAATCCTAATGATCCATCTTCTAAAAATGATTTCAATTTTCTTAAAATCATGGTAGCCTTGGTGGAAATTATTTCATATATGTGTACAATACCTGTTGAGCGTATGTTAAATTGTTTCATATATGTATATAAATCACCCGTCCAAAGGAAAGTAAACATATTTTAAATATGTGTTGTAAATTACCCGTCCCAAAAAGGTAAAACTATTTCAAATACATTCTGTAAATTACCTGTCCTAAAATTATTTCATATGTGTAATAGCCGTCCTAAGGTAGGTAAAATATTCTTTTGCTCGAAATAGCAAATGATACATACACATTAAAATTCCTCTCTCCAAAGAATAACAATTATATTAAAAATCAACTTCAATTTTCTCATTGTTTATATGGTCCAGAACAACGTCAGGTGTCCCAGCTAGTCAACAATAACACAAGGGACAGATGACCTTCTTCTGTCAAGAAGTGACAATCACGATGTATGTACGAATGTATGCATGCATGCATCTATTTATCTATCTATCTATCTATCTATCTGTCTATCTAGTTATCTATGTCTCTATCTATGTATCTATATAACTATGTACCTATCTATCTATGCATCTATCTATCAATCTATATACATACATACATATATACATATATATATAAATATATTATTGTCTGACTTTTAAAATATTCCTGTTTTATTTGTCTATCTATTTATAAATATAATATTGCTATGTGAATCTTAGTATAAAATAATTTGGTAATTTAATAATTAATTGTTTGCAATAAATTAACGATAGTTTAATGAAAGGACAGTATATTAATAAAATACATTCTAATAAAGACAATACTTATTTAAAAGTCGATATAAATTTTCCGATGCTGAAAGCATTTAAAAACAGCAATCATTTAGAGCATCAGGATTTATAATAAAAATTAAAACGAGAAAATTTTATATTAACTATATTAAATGACTTTTAATTACAACAAATTAAACAGTGGTAATCGTTTTTGTTTCAGAAATTACTAACATCTTCAGGAAGGAACAGAGGCTTACCCGAATGATTCAATTTCATAATTAATTGTAATAGAATATATATATATATATATATATATATATATATATATATATATATATATATATATATATATTTAATAGCTTTAATCTCGTAAGCAACAGAACTTTTTCGGTTTCAAGAATTATTTGATTAAAAATGATCAAATGTGTAAGTTGTAAAGTTATACTGACACTAAAAACACACATATACACACCTGTTTCATTATTGCATTAATGTAGGTATTTAATATACAAGATTTTTTATTTATGTAATATATAAAGATATATAACAGATATTTAATTGCTGAAAAATTAAGTTTGAAACTCAGTATGAAGTTTAATTTTATTTCATAACATGAATGTCCGGAACTTAAGAGCCTGTTCACTTAAATATGACTGAAGCATTAGACTCGGATCTATATCTCTGTCTGTCTATATGTCTGTCTGTCTGTCTTTCTGTCTGTCTCTGTCTTTCTGCCTGTCTCTGTCTTTCTGCCTGTCTGTCTCTCTCTCTCTATGCTCATCTCTCTCTCCCTCTCTCTCTCCCCCCCCTCTCTCTCTCTCTCTCTCTCTCTATATATATATATATATATATATATATATATATATATATATATATATATATGTGTGTATTTTAGGGTTGTGAGTGTATTTAAAGCATGAAACGATGTATTTTTTTAGTTTTACATTATTTGTTTTTTTTTATATTTCAAGCGGACCTCAGCCCATTCTAAAGTGCCATCAGCTAAAATCGAAATCGAAACCAAGACTTATAAAGAATTTTTTATGAAATTATTTTTTAAAAATAGATAGTTGCAGTGAAATTAGTTAAAATCAAAAATGAAACTAAAACTTATGAGAGATTCTTGGTAAAATTATTTATAAAAAATAGATGACTTAAGTGCTCTCAGCTATAATCGAAACCGAAACCAAAACTTATGATGAATTCTTGGTAAAACTTTTTATGTAATAAATAGTTGAAATAGAAGTACATGGTTTAACGACCTGGATATAAGCGTGACACAGAAAAAACACACACAGACTATAGTATTAATATATAGATCAGCTATATTTTAAAATAAAACTTTTCAATTTTTGTTCATTAAAAAAGTTATAATACATTACTGGTGTTAAAAAATCAAAAAATATGTAAGAAACGTGCGAGATGGGTTTTTCTGATAAGCTGTTACTTACCACAGAAACGTGTCCAATATTAACGTTTTATAGAGACGATGTTGTTTGATTGCCTGTTGATTACCAAAGCAACTTTTTTCACATTGAAGTTTTATCTCCTGTTTTCAATGTTTGTTTTTTGTGAAAACACAGTATTTGAATATATTTAAAAAATTGGTCACAATTGTTCTTTTAATAATGCATCAATTATCTTATTCTTTAATTGTATATACATACATTGTTAATTTATACTTACATACACTAGAGTTTAAATCATACGCAATAATCAGTGAAGTGAATTTCCTGTTAGTAATAAATATATGTATAGTTTTTTACGGAATTTTATATCTTTTATTTTTAAATATAACATTTATTAATTTGGACTTACTCTAGAATTTAAATGTATTTATAAATTCTCTACTTCGAAGCACTCAAACACACACACACACTCACTCACACACACACACACACACACACACACATATATATATATATATATATATATATATATATATAAATGTTTGGAGGTACATAATTTATACACACATTTCGAAATAAGCGAAAATCTCTCAAGTGCTCTTTCGGCCATCATCTCATCACGAGAACTCTACAGCATTAAAATACAATAATGACGAAATAGAGAGCAATGGGTAATCCTTTATGCTTTAAAAATGCCAAAAAGGACGATTAAAACCAATAATTTAATTAAATATATATATATACATACATATATATATATATATATTCATATGTATATATATACATATATATATATATATATATATATATATATATATATATATATATATATATATATATATGCTCACAGTACAGCCGTTCATTACTTCTGCGTATGTTTATGGGAGAAAAGTTATACTGAAATTGAAATCTTTATTTTAGAAAATCCATTAAACAATGAGTATCTTCTTGATCCTTCTTATTTCTGTTCATATTTACTTTTTTCCATACATGTACTAAACAAAATAAAAAAAAACGTATTATTAATTTCAATTTTCGAACCGTTTCTCAAGATTTGTTTAAATATAATTTACTTTCTAGTATCGTTTTTTTTTAAATTGATGACTGAAAATTTAAATTGATGAAGGTTATTTTAATTATCATTAAATAAAAATACTCGTGGGCTGGAATCATTCTATTGTACTTGTTTTATTAAAGATAAATTTCACAACACTAGTTTTTTAGTTTGTTCCAAGTATTTGTTTGAAAATTCATTTTTTTACTAGTATAATATTTATTTATTTCCCTTACCTCACCCATTTTTTTAACCAAGTAAGATCTGTGACTTACTTGTAGTTTCATTAAATACTTTTATATGCAAAATCCGATCCTGCATTTTGCTCATTCCTGCCCTCTGATGAGAAAGAGATTATTTCTTCGAAACTCCGCGGATTAAGGACTATCCACTTATCTTGTGCTCCTTTTTTAAAATTAAATATGTTTTTAACTCTTTTTCAAGAAGTCTTTTAACATGTTTTATTAATCATTTGTTCATATATATATATATATATATATATATATATATATATATATATATATATATAAGATATTCTATATATACATATATATATATATAATTTATTACTTAAAATATTGCAGCATTATGAATTTAGAATTCATATATAATGCTAAATTGAATTTTTTTCTTAAGGCTGCAATATTTTGTTCATAAATTTATATTTTTACTAGAATATCTTGTCTTTTCCGTTTCCAGATTTAACATATTTTACTTGTTTTAAGTTAAACCGTAAGCATATTAATTTTCATGCTCGTATTTTTGTATGTATTAAGAAACATTTAGCATTTTCATCAAAGTGAGTATAGATTTAATTAATCCGTTTTAAGTGGTTTTCTGTTAGGTGTTGCATGTTTAATTCTTAACACAGTGAATTATTGTAATATTATATGTAATTAATTGAAACTTTTACCGTCTCATTGGTGCTGGAATTGATGAGTTAAATAAATGCTCCTGTTCGAAATCCAATACAGATTTTCATTACAGATTCATGAGTTCACGAAAAGATTTCCGAGTTGCTACAAGACGAAACTGGTCAAGTCGGAGTTTATATCCGAACAAAAAAAAAAAAATTAAAAACGTTTAGAGTATAAAATTAGAGATCACAGCAGCAATATAGATAATCCATATAATAAAAACACAATCATTTATTGTTTAATTTTAATATTTATTCAGTCGCTTTCGTATTATTTATCGACGTGCGAATAAATTTGTGAATACATTTGCACATCTATTGTACTGATTCCTATGTGGTTGGTTTCAATCTACTTTGACTCGCCAAATGATAATCGTTGCTGCCATCTTATTTTATTTGATTCTCTCAGTTATTTATTCTTTTTATATGCCTTATAATTATTCTTCTCCTTATCGGTTTGGGTCTGACGTAGCTGTAGAGAAAGTTGAATCACCTACACGAATGACCTGAGAGCGACAGCCGGAGCGGGGATTGAGCTGTGCGCTGCATAGAAACAATGCCTGTCATCATCTTGCCGTTGGTTATGTATGGATCAGAGGTTGGAATTCATCTATTTTCTTATCCCTAGATCCCACGGGGTCGCTCTGACAGAGTTATCGGATTTCCAATGCGTGTGCTTGTTTATAATGGTTCAGTATTCTTCTTTGCTTTTCACTTTCGTTTTATTCGACACAAAACCTTTTTATCCTAACACGACTTGGAAACGATAGTAAAACTGCTTTGTATAATATGAATAGAATCTCCAATAGTTGCTTTATTTTTAATAAATAGCTTTTTCTCTTTCGTTTTCATGCTTCCCTATTATTATATTACGCCCACTTTAAAGTTCTCACACAGGTTATCATCAGTGTATTGCTCACTTATTATATTTGGTAATGTTCTCTAATGCTGACAGACAAGTCTCCATGGATTTCCAGTAGTTTTCATTTCTATAGATAACTATTAAAAATGACAGCAAAATCGCACTAGCCGTTTGCCATTGCATTTTCGCTGGCAACAATCATTTATGTTCTCTTGGATTTTGATGGCAACCCATGTAAGTCGAAGTACACTCTGCACTCTTCCTGACGAGCTTTGATCTGTGCTTTCCACGTGTTTCACCCATAAATATATTGTGTGATATACTCCGAGGATTATGGCACTTTGTAGAGTAGTCCATACAATTTGTTGAAGGTTACCTTCAGATTAACTTCAATTAAGTTTGCCCCTATCTTCTTATCTCATATAAATATGTTGGGCTTAGCTGTAAGAATTGCATAGTCATAGCGAATAGCCAATGACCTATTTCCAACTGTTCTTTTTTATTGTATACAGGGTGAAGCGATAAAATTGTCGCTATAGAAAAGTTTAATTTTTGTTTGAAGAAAACCGGTGTCCCTTTTCTGGTTGCAGACCATCTAATATTTGACTTATTTTGTAGAAATCACAAAAAACGACAGGAGATATTTATATTGTCATCTCTGAAAACTCACATAATATTCCATGGGCGTGGTGGGAGATGTGCCACTATGCAACCCATGCTTTCTACCGATCCAAGTTATGGCAACACATCCATTGCCAACACCCACAAAATGCAAACCCGGACCTTTCAACGCTTGACGATATAGGTCAATAATGTTTCCGGGTACCGTTATTGTCGTTGGTGTGGTTTCAATTAAGAGCCATATCATGCCACCTCACATGTTCGAAGTTGGCTTGAAAATCAACACCAAAGTATAACTTGATGTGCTGATGTTGGCGGTGATCTTTTGGTGCAATCAGGTGGTCGCTGACAGACCATGGGTGTGGCATCAGAACTGAGCGCTGGCCCACAAGTCTAATGAAATGTGGACAACTTAAGAACGAGTGCTACGATTTTCTATCCTTCTCTCACTGCCCTCCCCTCCCTGAACCGAACCCGCTGGACTACTTCGTTTCGCCATACATCAAAAGCATCACTAATTTACCCTCCAATAGCCCAAAGTCAGCTTGATCGCCACCATCCCTTAAGTATACGCTGAGCAATCGCCGGCGCTTGTGGCAAAAGCATGCTTCGAATTCAGGACCAGAATTGATGAAGTGATTTAAACTGAAGCAGCTACATTGAATAGATGTCATCTCTACTCCATAATCAAGTTACCTGGATTGATTTTTTTTCATGAAAAGTTTTAAAATAAAGCTGTGGTATTGTTTTCTTTACGGCGACAACGTTATTGTTCTAACCAGTATATACCCAGGACTTGTTGCTCCATTAGCTACTCAATTTTTTCCACATGGTCCAGTTGTGATACTTACACTCTGCATTATGTTGCATAATAGAATATGGAAGTGATTTTTATATAATAGTAGAGATTATATAATATATACATAGCGTGACCTGATGCCAAGAATTATCAGGTAGTTTCAGTTACACACATGTGAATATCTATTGCAGTCACCTTCATTTTCATTATGTTTGCATATAATCTTGAACCGTCAAATTAAAACACGTTTTTATTCCAAGTATTTGTAGGCGTGAGGTATATATTTGCTTTAGCCACCATTGTTGGTAGACAAATAGTCGCTAAAATAAACTGTGTAACCCCACTAAAAAGCTGAAACACTGCCGAATTCCTGTTAGAAAATGAATTATTCAGAGATAAATAAACCTTAACTCTTCATTTGTTTAACAAAATGGTCTTTAGTATTAGTTTAATGTTTGATTGAAGAATTGGAAAATATAATCTCTGGCATTATCGATAAGTTAGATGTTAAATGGGGTTGGAGCTTATCGTGCTATTATTCCTATTATCTTTCAGTGTATGTATTACACATATATGAACATACATTAACACAAAAGACGCATGGACATACATATAACGATATATATATATATATATATATATATATATATATATATATATAAAGCTGAATGTATGTGTGTATGTGTGTGTGTGTCTGGTCACGAATATGCTCTTATATGGTTGACTATTTAAAAAAAAACTGATTACATATAATGATAGAAGATGTATCGAGGCACAGTAATGGGTATTTTTCATCCTGCAGAACGGTAGTTCATTAAAATTGTGGGGTCTACGTCCGCGCCTCGTCCATAAAGTATAGAAATAAAAAATGTAAAAAAAAGAAAAACGTTTACAAGTGCTTTTAATATAGATGTACATAAGAATACTTTGCAAGTATGTTTTAACTTAAATAGGGATGGTATAATAAAATTTTGGGTTCTGCGTTCGCGCATGGCCTCCATAGAATGGGAATAGACACAAAATTTAATAAAGACTTTTCATATCTCTCTGCGTAAGTATACTTTGATAATTATGTTTCAATTTGAAGAAATATGGTATAATAAAATTATGGGGTGTTCGTTCGCACCTGACCTCCATAGAATGGAAATATGTCACAAAGTTTAACAAGTTTTTTTTTTAATATAGATCTACAGAATATTGTAATAAGTGTTTCAGTGTGCACAGGTATGGTATAATAAATTATGGGGTGTATCTATTTCATTTTTACTTCCATCATATTTTGCTTTGGTTTTGATACCCCAAATTCAACTCAAATTTACAACACTTCCTTTTCACAACCTATCATACTTTCATAAATCAGTCCATTTTCTGTAGGCTGTTTTTGAACCCAGTCAACGGCGGGTAATTTTGCTAGTATATATATATATATATATATATATATGTGTGTGGGGGGTGTATAGGTGTGTGTATGTGCGTACGTATGCGTGCGTGAGTGTGTGTGGATAAAACTAAAAAAGCACTTGTGTGGCTAGCTTAATACGCATCACAATGTAATACGTATAACATTAGTTTTTATTTAAATGCGGCTTCGTTCTGCAAATATGAGATAGTGCTTTGTAGGTGTCCTCCACATGAATGCAACTTTAAAAAATATTGGGCTCATGTTTGTCAATGTATTACTGAAAATATGTATTATATTATTCAAATTACAAGTTATTTGTAATTGTACAAGTTCAGAAATGTCGGTGATATTCACGTGTGTTCACAAATATCTATAAAATGTTGATTATTTAATATTACTTGTAATTAGATGCACAGCAATTCTTTTCTCTATTATATATTATATTTTTTATGCTAAAAAGTTATTTGGCTGGTGCGAGGTTAGGAGACATCCTATATAAGTGATAAAGTTTACAATAAATTATAATGTGTGCGTATTCTCAAAACATTTATTCTGTAATATATAACAAATAGGAAATTAGAGAAAAAGTGAATTATATACATATATATGTATATATATATACATATATATATATATATATATATATATATATATATATATATATATATATATAATCAACCTCTCCAAAACCTGTGCTCCGCAAGAAGTGCTGGTACAGTGTTCTTTTTTGGATCAATAGTCACAGGATCCGTGATTTTCCTTTTCTTTGCCGTTTGGCGCGTTCTGTATCCGCTTGGGTTGGTCCGAGATTATAAGTGTCATATATCCTCTCTATATAAGGTTCATAGTAAAACTCATGCAACAGATTTTTTCTGATTTGGTTAAGCTGTCTTTTATAGAAAATGCTATTGCCTTGAATAATGCACACCTCATTTCTATTTTTTGGCTATTGTGCTCAGTTTTTCTAACGTTTGTAAACATATTTTCTCGTGGGCCAAATCGTTTTGTAGGCAGAATTGTCGTCCTTCAAAATTCTGTTATTTTTGGCAACAATAATTCAGATACCTGCCTTATTTTTCGTTGGAGCATACTATCTGGTGGTTATACTAGTGAAGGTTTCTTAGGGGTTAATGTGATCTCATAAGCTTCTTGAAACTATTACTGTATCTTCTGATGTTTGACTGTTTGTTTCAAAGTGTTCATGAAGCTTTCCACCTGACCGTTTGATATTAGGTGATACTGGAGTGTCGTGCCATGTTTAATTTTGAAAGTCTCACAGAACTCCTTGATGTTTTTACGTAAATTGAGTACTAAGCAATTGCAAATCGGGCAAAAATTCAGGACTGAAATTAATAACTGCCTCTGTCGTAAATCTCTGCCCATTTTGTGCAGCTGTCCAACGCAATTAAGTGATAAAAATTCGTAGTAACACTGAGAAATCTGTAAAACCTGCTACACAAAAGTTTTTCTGTTTTGGTTAACAATGATTGGAGGATGGCTGTGCCGTCGACGCACAACAATTATATGAGTCCACCATGTGGGTGATGTCGTCCTCCATCTTCGGTCAGTATCGGTAACTACACATAAGGTTATCTATTCTGTTTATAGCTGAGTGACCCATCTGAAAATATTTCACTATATTGTTTTTTTTTTTGTTTTTTTAGATTGTGTATGTTTTTTGTACGACGACCCTATCGATGTACAGTAAAAGTGTTCTGTATTTGCTGGTGTTCATATGTTTTTTGTTTGTTTTATAGCACTAATATTTTTTCTCTTTTTGCATTGCGTTTTATTCCATGCAATGTGACCTTAACATGCTTCACATCCTGGTTTAATTTTACTTTGGATTCGTACAATTACTGGGTCATTCAGTATTGAAAGTTTGTCCGCATGTCAGATCTGCTTGGAGAATAGGTACTCTTAAATAGACTTGTAATTTAACAAAATCATACCCCACCTCAGTAGTCTACTCACGGTATCGAAAGAAGGTTATTTAATTGACCTCAAAATTGTCAATTGAGGTTTAGGGTTAGCCTGCATTGTAAATATTTCTGTGTAAACATCGCTAGCACTTTGTAACTGCAACGACAACAGCAAAACCTTTTTTGTCGATTAGTTCTTTTCTTCCAGGTGCAGCGATTATGCAACACGAACTTTCGAAATAATGAAAAAACATACACCTATAAAATAAAACACTTTTTTCATAATTTATACGCACATACACATAGTCATACCCACATACATATTTACATACACTCACACGTATATATATATATATATATATATATATATATATATATATATGTATGTATATATATATATATATTAGACTGTAGTTTTCCTACAGTGCAGAAAGCTCTGCTTGTTTTATTTCCATATATATAGTTTTAGAGCTTACCACACACAGAGTCACACACGCACGCACAAACACATAATATATATATATATATATAAATATAAATATATACATGATTTTCGTTGCTATCAATGTCAACTATTAGAAAGCAAGGTATGATCGTCAGTCATATAGTACACATATTAGTTATGTACACTAAACAAGGCAAAGTATAAATTGACAATGAAAATCGATTGAAATTGTGTCTATTTAGAGGAAACTAATATTTCGAGTAAAAGTCAGGTAAATGCACTTATTTTATGTCGTATATTATTGCTCAATTCCTTTAAGAATTAGTCGTTATTATTTGATGATACACACAAAATATAAACATGTTATTTCATCAATAGGTTTAACTTAGTCTGACCTTTAACTAAACATCTAAAAGAAAAAACACGAATTGTGCAAACATATTTACCTCGCACTTTTTATATGTATATTCTGTTTTTTTTAACTTGTATATAAAACTCTGCCTTTACCATTACGCATGCTACAATTTTATATGCAATAAATAGTAGGAATTTTATGCTGAGAGAAATAATTTTTGGAGATTAAATGTCAAGATTTTTAAAATGTCATTTGGCATTAAAACAACTTAGTTATAAATACACGTCTCACATTATGTTCTGTTCGAATTTTCAATGTAATCGATTTTTTCTTAATACATTAAGTTAATCTGCTATCACGCTGATAGCAACATAAGTTGTCTCACTTTGAACTCCAATGCTTGTTTTTAAGAAACATATTATCATACATTTTTTTACATGCGTAATTATGCATGTTTAGGTGTGGATGTGTGTTTGAAAACATAGAATGAGTGACAAACATGCCAACAACCATTAGTGATACATGATGTACAAATGTCGGCAAAAGCATAAGAACATTAAATGTGACAAACATTTACATGGACACCTGAGAATGGGCGTTGAGAATTTGGATAAGTTGGCCCAGGTTGGAATAGATAGTAAGGATACCAGCTAGCAAATTAAAGAGCTCAATTTCAATCAAAACCTCATGCTATCCTAGCTTTCTCTATAATCCGATAAGCCTAATGTTTCTTTGCAACTAAAACATACATCTATTATATTTTAGATATCAGTAAGTTTTTTTATTCTATACAGATCATTAAAAACATATTAACACATAACAGTGAATAGTTGTAATTACAAACAGTATGTTTTCAATATTAACCAAATATAATGATAATTAACGCCATCGTTTACTCAAATACTACAATAACCTGCATCATCACACACTTTTGACATGCAATATTTAGCATATATATATATATATATATATATATATATATATGTATATATATATATATATATATATATATATATACTCCATGTATCACATTATTGCACATCAATATATTTTGTTAATTTGGAAATTGCTGTGAAATGCAGAGACGTGAAATTTGATACACTTTATTGCAAGTGTCTAAAATCTATTTTCGATAATACGACAGTATTTTTACTTCATATTTCTATTTATATGAAATTGCTAGAATGGGTGCCCGGCATTGCCCGAATGTTTGGAGATGTAGATTGAGCAAGTAAAAGCTGTAGTAGGCAGGCAGACTAAAACGAGTGAGGCGAAGGTGAAAAGAAAGTAGGGATGTGTGTAAGGGTGCAGATCAATCAAAAATAAAAATCGAAAATTGCGAGCTCCAAGAAAAGTGGTAGCAGGCAGGCGAAAACACGTACCACGAAGTAGAAAATAAAGTGAAATGAAAAAAGTGACGCGCTAGCTGTTGTGCCCATCCGACACCGGAAGTGTCGTATGTTTAAATTTAAGCTAGACAATCGAAAAAGTCGATGGCCTTCGAAAAAATTGGAGAAAAAAAACGACCCCTCCCTGCAGAAAAGTGGAGAATTGAGGGTGAAGGAATTAATGCCTTATGCCAATTATTCGATGAATTTCCATCGAAGGATCCTGCTTCAAAATGATACGTATCTCGTTATAATCCGTCGCGTCTGTCGAAAGAGTTTGCGAGACATACAAACGCACATACATACATTCATAAACCCATTCAAACAAATGGTTGAAATATATATTCTTTATTAGTCTGTTATTATTGCCCGAATGTTTAGAGGTGTGTGTTGAGCAAAAATAAAACTCGTTGTATTCAGGCAGCTCATCGTCAAACCGGAAGTGACGTAGGTTTAATTTAAGGCTAGTCAATCAAAAAGAAACAAAACATCGCCAATTCTGTAGAAAAGTGGCCAGTCTAGGGTGAATATATAAATGATTAAGCTAAATTTTCGTAATATGTCGTCCGAAGGGTTGAGCTTCAAAACGATACCGATTCTGGTAAAATCCGTCGCCTCTGTCGAAAGTTTGAGGTAGATATTTATACATGCATACGTACATACATACATACATACATACATACATACATACATTTGCACAGAGAGGTGGGATGTATATTATAGAAGAACAGATCCAGTAAAAATATTAACCAAAAACAAGAACGGAGTTCACATTATTTTGTTAGAGGAAATATTTATTTATCAACATAACTCACATACTTCAAAATCACTTTGAATAGCTGCTTGTCAACTGATGATACCGATCGGCGGATTTGAGATGAGGCAACGCTCTAAGAGAATTTCAAAATCTTCGTCCAAAGTTCATCCTTCAACGAAAATAGAACACCTTCTTCATAAGCTTTAATCTTTATTATTGATCAGAACTGCACAGTTGAGTTAATATCTGGAGAACAAGGTGGCATTGTCATGGATTTTTATCCACTAATGCCTAATGATTCAAGGTAGTATGTCGTAGCCTTGACTGAGTGGGATGGCGAATTGTCGTGCATAAAAATAAATTTACGTTGACGTACCAATGTAAGGTCATCAATACATGGTGAAAAATGCACATTTAAAAATATAATATGAGACTGACTTGTCAGTTTGACACCTTCTGGCACTCGAAATAATCCAATTAGTTTACCCCAGCTTATTCTAACCCAAAATATGACACCTCAAACTCCCTGTTGACGACGGAATAAATGAGACCAAGGAAATCTAAGAGAGGTCCAAACATTGGCCCACCCATCTGGTTCATCAATGATTACTATGCCCTCCTTGATGAAAAGAACATTTTCCAAGCTGTTTTTATGTATATCTGAGCCCAAGCAAAACGTTTTTCCTCATGAGTTTTGTTTGAAACAGGTTTTGCTATGGGTTTAATGTTTGTTGCTATTTAATTTAAGACACTGCAGCGTGTCTTTCTGGTGACAGAAAATTGACAAATATAGCAGCACTGTTGCTGTTCGGTTGCTTGGAAAGTTGACAGCGACTTTTTCTAACATCACGAACAGAAACTAATTTGTTGCGTTTTTGTCCTTCCGTGGTTTGATATTTGGATTTTCAACGACTTAACACTATGTTGTTCAATCTCTTCCAAACTCTTTGGCTAGATCTAGGAAAGATAAACCTTCTGCAAGGCCTGCAACAACACGTTGCTTTGGACTCATAAGTTTTGTTTGAAACAGGTTTTTCTATGGGTTTAATGTTTGTTGCTATTTAATTTAAGACACTGCAGCGTGTCTTTCTGGAGACAGAAAATTGACAAATATAGCAGCACTGTTGCTGTTCGGTTGCTTGAAAAGTTGACAGCGACTTTTTCTAACATCACGAACAGAAACTAATTTGTTGCGTTTTTGTCCTTCCGTGGTTTGATATTTGGAGTTTCAACGACTTAACACTATGTTGTTCAATCTCTTCCAAACTCTTTGGCTAGATCTAGGAAAGATAAACCTTCTGCAAGGCCTGCAACAACACGTTGCTTTGGACTAGCTGTAAGTCGAGTCTTTCTAGGCATTTTGGGAGACCTGCAATAAAGTGATACACACTTAAAATTACCAGAAAAATTAGCATAACTTTCAAAATATTTGTAGACATTCCACAAAAATCATGGAAATTAGGCACCTCGTTATGCTCTTGCAGTTTCCCAAATTTTACTTCTCTGCGTTTCATAGCAATTCCAAATTTTAAAAATATTGACTCATCAATAAAGCGATACACATGGATTATAGCACTTAATCTTTTCTGGCATTCGACATATGAAGTAGAAAACTTTATGACAGATGTAAGTTTTTTTTTTTCAATCTGAAAATATCTTCTCATTTGGGAAGAGGCTGCGATTTTCTAACATAAAAAACTGGCTTTGTGTCTAATACTACAATTGCCGAGACGCAATAAATAGGAAGACCGGTGGCTCTTTTCGAAGCACATTGCCTCCTCTTTATTTTATGTTACAGTACTCATTTCGCTTCTCACTCAGTCAATGCTGCAGATACATCATTAGGGCCCAAATTAACAAGGCCGATAGCCATTAGTCGCGTGCTCTCGTGTAATAAATGAATGCGTGAATGTAGAATGTACATTGATAAACTAAAATGACCGAAAAATGGGCTGAAAATGACTTAAATAAATAAAACGTAAATGACTTAGAATGACTTTAATGAACTTAAGGATGGATTGAATGACCTAAAGAATGACTTGGATGCTTAAAAATAACTGAAATCCTTAAAAAAACAACTTGGATGATCTGGAGAATGACTTGAATGGCTATAAGACTGACTGGTTGTAAATTAGTTATCATTTTACATTTAATTAATACAGAAACGTGATCCCCCCACTTGATATCACAAATTACAAACATAAGTACAGCACGTAGTAAGAACAGATGATATTTATTTGCTCCCCCACTGAGCAAATTAGACACAAGGCCGTTTTTAATGTGAGGTAAAAACCAGCTCCCCTAAAAGTAGGCAAAAAAGGGGGCACTCTGGTTACCAAAAATAATAATTGTCCCAGTATAGAGGGTTTCCCCTCCATTGACTGGTACAAATTATCTTAAGTGCAGTATCTGCCGGAACAGATGGTATTTATTTGCTCCCCCACTGAGCAAATTAGGCACAAGGCCGTTTTTAATGTGAGGTAAAAACCAGCTCCCCTAAAAGTAGGCAAAAAGGGGGCACTCTGGTTACCAAAAATAATAATTGTCCCAGTATAGAGGGTTTCCCCTCCATTGACTGGTACAAATTATCTTAAGTGCAGCATCTGCCGGAACAGATACTACACTTTGATCTTGGCCAAAAGGCCAAGAAAAGGGTAGGTATTCATTTGCTCCCCTCACCGAGTAAATTAGGCACACGCCCGATTTTTTATGTGAGGAGTGAAGGGGAAATGGGGACCAACTCCCTGGGGAGTAGGGGAGCTGGATAGTTACAATTGGTATGAAGGGTTGCCCCTACATTGATCAAGGTCTTATATGTGAGGTTGCCTCCACATATGGTCTTTGCTTGCAGTATCTACCGGAACAGATGGTATTTATTTGCTCCCCCACCGAGCAAATTAGGCACAAGGCCGATTTTTAATGTGAGGAGTGAAGGGAGGGGGAAGGGAAAAAGGGGACCAGCTCCCGAGAGGTGGGAAATGGGAGCTGGTTAAAGGTCAGGCATGTGGGGTTGCCCCCACATCTGGTCTTTGCTAGTCATAGCTTGCAGTATCTGCCGGAACAGATACTACACTTTGATCTGGGCCAACAGGCCAAGAAAAGCTGTATTTATTTGCTCCCCCACCGAGCAAATTAGGCACTAGGCCGATTTTTAATATGAAGGGGAAATGGGGACCAACCTTCCTGGGAGTAGGGGAGCTGGTTAGTGACAATTGGTATGAAGGGTTGCTCCTACATTGACCAAGGTCTTATCTGTGGGGTCGCCCCCACATATGGTCTTTGCTTGCAGTATCTGCCGGAAGAGATACTACACTGTGATCTTTATATATAATTTATTTCGTGAAAATGAAAAGTACAATCAAAATAAGTCAATGTAAAATTACATTGTGATCTTGGCCAAAAGGCCAAGAAAAGCTTAAAAAAGCTAAGAAAAACATCTATTAACAACATACCTTTGATCTTTACCAAAGAGGCCAAGCACAAAAGTATTACGGACCGACCGACCGACCGACTTATAGAGTCACTTGCACGCGACTAAAAATTAATAGTAGCAATATACCTAAGGTTATTGAACAACGTGTTTTCGAAGAAAGAGGAGGAAAATTACATACAGTTGACAAAACCATAACAAGCAGACTCCTATTCGCTACCTTTTGAACCGTATACAACCAGTTTCTTATTTGATGAAGTTATGTAAACGTAAATGTTATATGATACTGATATATTATGTATATATATATATATATATATATATATATATATATGTGTGTGTGTGTGTGTGTGTGTGTGTGGGTGTGTGTTTGAATGTATTTTTCTGTCTGTATATCTGCATTTGTGAGAAACGGTCTCTGTCAAACTACTCTATAAATTATCCGTCTGCATATTTTAAACGTCATATATATCAGATTTTGAACTGTGAAACAAATTCGATTTGACTTTTAACCTACAGAAATAGATGCTTAGGAGTCAAAATACAAAAAATAACTTTTCAAGCATAAGTAGACTAAAAGTGTACGATTTATGCTTGAGTAATTATACCTTTATACGGTAATGTCAATTCTGATATCCATCTATTTTTAGCGTCGATTGTAACAAATAAGAATAGAGAGCTGTAAGTATCGATTAAACTTTTTAAGTCACTACTATATATTCGGTACAATATAATAGTTTAAAGTGTATTAGGTATATAATACTAATACGAAATCTACATATGTGAATTACTTAGAACCTCTATCCAGTCATGGCTGACGAAACAGGAGCACGCTACCACCATGAAGTAAATAAAGGATTCCGCTCGAAATTCCGTCCAAATTCCTGATTTCGACAGAAACACTCCCGAGTTTTACAAGATGCACATTAAGAAGGTCGGAGGTTATATCGACCGAAACGTTGTGAAAATCACACTCAAGGTGGGAACAGTAATCCGATAAATAATAATACAAATAACCAATCCTCATCTCAAAAATTCAGAAACGTCATACAATATAGTCGTCTTCAAGTTCAACGTAAACAAGTTCTTTGATGAACCGTCCTCTTAAGTAATACAATTTACTAAATCTCAACTACGATATTGTTTCATTTACTACAATCATAAACCCTAATTCTCGAGTGGCCTCTGGGCTTTGATAAGTGGTGATTCCTTTGTAAAAAAAGTTTTATAAAAGGGAAGTTGATGAATCAGAATAACATATTTAGTTAGCTAATCGTGTTCTATCGATATATCCGAAATAAGCATTTACTATTATATTGTAAAGCTACAAAAAAGTACAACAGTAAGAAGATGTTAGAGGCTGGGCGGCATATTGATATTGATAATACGAACTAAAAACCTTGATACACCGATTCTTGATAAATCACCAACATTAAGCAACGATGAGCCTGGTTAGTACCAGATATGTGAGCGTTTATTAATACCAAAGTTGCATGTTGTTGAACGTCGACATAAGTCAGCAAGTACTGCAAAAACCTAATGACGTCACCTCTCCAGACGGAGATATACATGTGATTGGAGCACCGCTTATGAGTTTGCTATTGACATAAAATTTCCTTCGAAGGAAGCTTGTTCAACTCATTAAATGTGGGTGGTGCTTTAGTAATCTAATAGCGGATAATACCAGGTATACATCTTAAGATTTAATTAATAATTTTCAATAAGTTGTTTAAAGTTTAGTTTGATATTTTTAAAAATTAGCAGCAACATTATTTTTCTACTATGTCTTTGTATTAATATCATTCTACGTTTAAAGTAAAATGTAATTCAGAGAAATCTCAATATTTCGACAGGCAACAAAGTCAGTGTACATTCCCCGAATGTAAGTGAGATTTTAATCGCACATTAAAACTGCTTATGCACTTCATGGCAGTGATATATGTATCATACTTCTATTAACCAAGATCTATTATCTGAGATTGTATACAAACGACTGAATCTGCAGATATTTCCTATTTTTGCCCCCGGGCTACTGACGTACTTTATCATATTTTACATTATTTTGTGTGCCGCTGCTGATATTGCGTTAGAAAACAAGATACAGATGTGTCTTTCTTTTCTAGTGCAACTGACATTGATGTAAACCAATGACATTAGAAAACATATGCAAGAAAATATCTAGAAAATATCTACACGAATGAATAGATAGATATAAAGAAAAACTATATATAAAATGAGTATTGTGAAATTATTAGTAAAACTGATATATGTATAACTAAGTAGATAGATAAAATAGGGGAAACAGCTATAATTAGAAATACATATAAACATATTGCAATAAAAGGTCATAGTTAAAAGATATGCAAATATAGATATATATTACTAGCATCAAATAGATAATATAAGTATGTATGTTTATATATATATATCTATATATATATATATATATATATATATATAGATAGATAAATAGACAAACGGACATTTTTTATATATATATATAAATGTAAAATTATATATATATATGTCTACTTATATACATATATATGTGTTTGTGTCTGTGTGTGTGTCTGTGTGTGTGAGTAGACACACCTTTCAACGACCACACAGGAGAAGAGAACTGGCAGGCGAGTGGTGGTGTAGACGATTACTGAGCAGAGGAACAGGTGTTCGAAGATCTTCAGATTTAGATTAAGAGTAGTCTGTGTTCATTTCCACAACATGAGTAACGACTAACAATTTTCTGATATTAACTAATGACTGGATTCCACTTCATTAGGCTTTAACAAAAATGTCATGTTCCGTTTCAACATATTTACATGAGTATTTACAATATGACCGCAGCTTCGCTTGGTTCAATAGATATCCACTCCCTCCACGTTCATATGGAATTTGAGAAAATGACGTGGAAAAGAATGCGCTGGAATAATAGAAAAGCGTTTTAGGTAAGGGTGACCTGATTAACATGAGGGATATTAGTACCTCCCGTGGCCAAGGCGAGTTTTTTTTTGTTTTGTTTTGGCGGGCACTACAAGAAATTAGGTACAACGTCAACTCTAACTAATTTCACTGTAAAATTACCAGTGAATTTCACTAGTGCTTGGTGAGCCGACTGCGAGATTTGCTGCTTGGTTCGGCTTCAAAGATACCAAGGGCATTGTGCGGTGCCAGTAGGCATAAAGACAGGGAGCGTCTTGGGGCGGTACATATGGTGGATTCAGGAGTCTGTAGGGGAACCGTATGCGCGGCGTCTTTATTCGTTTATGTGGTCGCCCGCACAGTAAGCTAAACATGCATCGGCTTTGACGTATGTACAGTGTCTCCGACTTTCGGTGTGGCTGCGTGTGCGGCTTTATCAAGTGATAAACTTGGACTTGTTGCTGCATCAAATCACTTTTTCCCATCTGATGTTGGTTCAGTGCTCCTTGGTGGAACATTATTGGTGGGTGTTTCTAATGCGCTTTAGTGGGTTGCAGCCCCCTTAATGATGGGGCTGAAAGACTCCATGACAACATCACGCAAATGGGTGAACTTACGGGGGTGCTGGAGGTTTCGCAGAATTAGTCTCCCAGAGGCATCGATTTTCCCGACATATTGGTGAAACTGACTGACCTTTGCGATGGTACTTGTTCTTTCCCAACGCTTCGGATGGTTGCTTGCCAGGATCTTGAGGTAGAATTGATCCTCAACAGGCAAGGATCGAGTGTATTCGCTCAATTTCTCATACTCTCGCGAGTGTTGTTTTGCGAAAGCCTTTTCCTGTTGACAAGGGTCTATTTCCGTGTCGGCTTCTGAAAGTAGCGACCTACAAGAATAGAGGTAAGGGTCCCGAATAGGTATTTCGAAGACTATGAGGGCCGGGGATGACTTAGTCTCGTAGTCGATTGAATTCCGATTGACGAGCATGGCGCGCTGAAACTTGTCTATGGCAATAGATTCCTTGCAGAAGTGTTGTCGATTAGCATTCGTTTAGCAGTCTTTACACCTATCTCAGCTCTGAATTTGGTGTGAGGGTTGGTAACTGAGATGAGGCGGTGGTACACACTCTAAGAGAGAAGAAATTCTTGCATCTTCCCAGCTGCTAGCTGGGACCCTCCATCTGAGGTTAACTCTTCAGGCACTTCAAAAATAACAAAGATTTTTCTAGGGCGCCTAACAAAACCGTCTGCACCATTTTCTGCTCTAAAAATCATCGGCCAACTGCAGTACCTGTCAACAACTACTATATAATCGTGGTTGTTATACGTAAAATAGTCGCAGGCGACACCCTGTAAAGGATACACTGGGGGAGCCAAGTCAGATGGTGGCTACAAGAAATTTGACTTACCAGTTCTGTGGCAGCTAGCGCATTGATCTCTTACTGGCTGGATGTCAGTGCTGATGTTTGACCCTTAGACAGAATCAGCTGCCCGGGCACACATGGCACTGACTTCCTTGTGTAATGCATGCAAAGCTTACAGAATCCGCGGGCGCAGTGCCGTGGGAACGACGGAACGATTGCCTGTTAATACCACATCGTCTAGGTTGTACAAGCTACTAGAGATGCGATGGTACGGAAAGCCTTCACAGATGAGCTGCTGTACATCCTAGAGGTCTGGGTCAGAGGACGCAGTATTCTGCAGCATGCTTTATGCAACGACATTAGCTACAGCGTACAGTATTGATGCCAAAGTAGAGGAATATTTTCCGATATCCACCGGCTCTTCTGACTTGTAGTTAGTGATCAGTGTGCTGCAGGGTTGGTAGCCTGAAGCTGCATCAGCACAAAGGTTGTATTTCCCAGAAATGTGGAGCATTTTGAAGCTATAGGCAAGAGTTTTCTCTTTTAGGTTTAGCTGGCGGCGATTGTTGATCTCGGTCATAGAGGAGCCCAACCAGCTGTTTGTGATCAATAGCCACAGTAAAACGGGCGCATTACATCATATACAGCATAGTGCCAGTGCTATCACAGTACTTTTGCATCATCAGATACCTGATGCCAGTAACATACCAATCGATGATAAAGGAGATAGAGCGGGATGACTGAAAGAAGATGACTCCTTCCTTGATCTCTTCGACAATCTTAGTTTTGGATTCTTCGAATATCTGGTCGTGTTCTGTTGTCCGCTGTAAGTTATTTGATGGCTTCAGCAGATAGCGGAAGGAGTGCATCCGCTTGGCCATGGAAAATGCATACGCTGCTTTGTTGACCAGTCAAAACCAGGCACTTGCACCAGTTATGTCCCCTATGGCTGGGTACATTCCGGATGCAATCCAGGAACTTTTCTAACGGCGTGACGTTGGTGGGAGTAATAATAAGGCCAGCGAAAGTAACGGTGTCTTGTTAAAACTGAAACTTTTTTGGTTTAGTGTGATGGCATTTCTGGCACACAGGTCCAGCCACTTACACACCTGGAAGAATGCTTACTCAATCGAGTCGGACCATATGCATGTGTCTTCCACACACTATATTTGTTCTTCACATTCACGATGATTGAGTCGAAGGTTTGGTTATTAGCATCACCACTAGCTAGGAATCCCTGCGGTGATACTTTGTAGCGATACCGAATCCATGGTTTTATAAAGGTGGTGATGTGGCGGCCTTCCACTGTAATCGGGCAGAGTGGTATTTGTTCCAGGCGTCTGTGACGGTCTTCTTGTGCTGTGGGACTCGGTCAGCGAGGTTAAAAGAGCTTTCCACATGATAGGTTTGTCTGACGGAGAGGCGGTTTTGTGCCTGTAGGTCTATTGTCCTTATGGGGGAGCCATTAGTTTTAGCTTTCACAACAATGCGAGGGCACCTAGTAACTGAAGTGTTGGGGTCTACCTTCTCTAAAACACAGATTTTGACATCGCGCGCTAGCTCCTGGAACACCTTCTTCTGCCAGTGTATAGGGCACCAACACCGCCTTGTGGATGGCGACTGACTTGGCATTAGGGTCGACATGGAGCTTCAGCGGATGGCATATAATCATTGGCAGTGGCTGGTTCTCACATGTATTAAAGGCTGTAGAGGCATAATAATCTAGAAGCCACTGATTCAGGGTAGGCATATTCTCCTCTGTTCCGAGAGTATTGTAGGGATTGGAGGCGGCGAATCTACTCGCTCAGAGAATGAACACTGCTTTAATTTCTCACCTTTCACAGTAGCAAGCAAATCCGGCCTGCACAATGGGGAAGTCAGAGGGCAGGGATCCTATGGCTATAAGAGTTTTCCTTCACATGAAAGATTTGTTGGTCTTTCTCGATATTAGCAATTGCTGTTTATTGGTCTTCTGTGCACCAGATGCATCAGTGATTAAACTTTAGCGAAAATCACACCTTTAACCCCAAGGGCTTCTTTGATAGCATCTTGCATATTCAACTGAACTGGTGTTATGTCATTCTTTGTAATGGCCATGGTCAAGACACACTGAGGTGGGGTGATAAAGTTCTGTCAGCCTGCATCTGCCACCATGGGTATGTCAATTGAGGTAGATTTGATAGTTTAATTGGGTAGCCCAGTTCCTGATGACCCGCCGAAAATGGTTTGCCTCTGACGGTTATAATAGGGTTCGGTTTATAGGGCCTCGCAAAACCATTTACAATCATAGACACAGTGCTCAGATGGCGTTTTATTTTGAGTGGCGCATAGCTTTTCATACAAGGGCCCGGCTTTTCTGTCCTGAATCCACAATGTGCTTCTACCGGTTTTTGGCTTCACCCTTATTTTTGGATTTAAGGGGCACCAGTGTGAGCTTTTATCTCTGTGACCCCATGTATCACAACATGTGCAAATCCAAATCATTAAAAGAAAAGTACTGGAGAGAATATTTAAAAACACGTCTGTCAAGGATGGATGAATCAAAAACATTTGGAATTTACCTATCGGATTGAAATTTTAAATTCTACCGTTTTGGGTTTTTCCATTTTTGGATTTGTACCCTTCACCGGTCTGTCCATTCATGTGAAATCTTTTTATTTTTATTTTTATCTTGCCTCCTGTTCCCCTTGCCTCACCCTTTTTGTTAACCAAGTAAGATCTGTGACTTACTTGTAGTTTCATTAAATACTTTTATATGCAAAATCCGATCCTGCATTTTGCTAATTCCTGCCCTCTGATGAGAAGGAGTATTTCTTCGAAACTCCGCGGATTATAGACTATCCACTTATCTTGTGTTTCCTTTTTTAAAATTAAATATGTTTTTAACTCTTTTTCAAGATGTCTTTTAACATGTTTTATTAATCATTTGTTCATATTACAAGCTCTATTTCCTTTTCGGTTTTATTGAGCTTTTACATCTGGCTGAGTTTATTTTACTTGTAAATATTAACTCTTTAATATTTATAATATATTTTAAGTTTGCCATTTTGATTACCTTGGTAAACGTATTGTAATTTTTATTATATATATATATATATATATATATATGTATATATATATATATATATATATAAGCATTTAAGTAACGCTTTCATCACGGGTTAAACATATCTTCATATAACTCTGCCCGTTATTACACGGAACAGGTCTTTGTGTTCATAGCCTCGAGGAATAAAAATGATGAAAAAACTATCTATCCCGTCAACGAGGTTGTTATGTACAAAGGTTTGATTTATGACCAAAA